>NW_027396648.1:0-260195 GCF_047715775.1 Aspergillus undulatus
AAAAAATAAAAATAAAAAATAAAAATAAAAAATAAAAATAAAAAATAAAAAGAAAAAATAAAAAGAAAAAGAAAGCCCAACGCGGGGCTCGAACCCGCAGCCTTGAGATTAAGAGTCTCACGCTCTACCGATTGAGCTAGCCGGGCTAGTTCATGTCGCAGTGTGGCAATTTTGTTAACATAACCCCTAGCGGCATTCCCAGCATGAAATCATTAACTCTACCACGGCCGATCCTAGCGTAAATCATCAACACCGCCGCACGACCCCGTCAACAGCGACACCACAAAACCGGTAATCAGCCAAGATGATTGACCGCGCCATTTTCGAGAGTCTGCAGACGAAGATTGATGAGGAGGCTACAGTTCGAGATGTATGTTCTATTATACCTTGATATTGAATTGAACAAGCTTGGAGCTTGGATACATGGGACGATGACTGATATATATGTAACAGGAACTCCGTGATATCGTGCAGAATCTTGCGCGGAAAGGTCCATCTTTCATCCCTATTCCCACCACTGCCATTGCCACTGCCACTGCAATTTGGACTGCACTGTAGTCCAACTGGAATGGCATGGTCCTTGAGACAAGCAAGCAAAACTAACGTGGGTGCTTTCAGGCCGATCCACCCAAGCTGCCCTCTCGCGGGCTCACTCTACGCCCGCGGCGCAATGTATACTCACCCACTCCCCCCCTCAACCCCCTATCTCCAAGCAACATTATATTAACCTAGTACAGTAACTCCCGTCCTCGAAGACGTGACCAAGGAAATCATTTCACAGAAAGAAGAAGTCAGCCGTCTGAAGACTGTCGCCGACAAGCACCCGTTCTACAAATATAATGGGGCTTGGACTAGGGATTTGCAGAACCTTGTTGGGAACCCCTACCCCAGAATGGCACCTTAGTACGAGGAAAAACTGACGAATATTGCGACGTGACCAGGTCGCATCCATCGAGCTAACCGCCTGGCTTGGCGGATTCAAGGAGTACAAGGGCTCTGAGAACGCGAGCTTTCTGACCATCGAGGAGGTGGGCAAGTTTCTTGAGAGTATATTTTCCTTTCTTTGCCCTACTGTTTCGTGATCACCTACTAATATCGACATTGCACGTCAGTCCCCGTCAACCTCAAAGAAGAAGACGCATTCCATCTCACGCTAGAAGAGTATCTCCTCGCTCTGATTTCCATGATTGAAGAATTGGTTCGTCTACCTGCCCACTTCATTCATCCTTCCCCTTTCTTTCCACCTAGGTAGGCAAGCAGTTTGCGCTGACAATTTAATGTATCAGGCTCGTCTCGCGGTCAACTCAGTCACACTAGGCGACTATGGGCGCCCCGCGCTAATTGGGAACTTCATGAAGGAACTGTTTAATGGGTTCCAGTTGTTGAACCTGAAGAATGATACCCTACGGAAGAGGAGTGATGCTATTAAGTATAGTGTGAGTTACTGTCTTTTGAATTTTGAATTTGGAGGGACTGGCGGTGCTGATTGGTTGTATAGGTTAAGAAAGTGGAGGATGTGGTTTATGATCTCTCGCTGAGGAACCTGATACCTAAGGGTCAGGGCGTATAGGTAACTTGTCGTTCATGAAGATGGTATCGAAGCACTAGTATTATGGATGCCATAAGAGGACAAAACAGACAATACTCGGTAATTACAACAAGTGACTGCAAAGCAATCAACATGCACAGGCACGCAACAATCAAAATCTGGTATCATAACCCATGGAAAGAAGAAACAAAGCAAGGTAATTACGCCAACTTGGCAGTCTCCCCCTCCTCCACCCCCTTCTTCTTAGAAGCCAACGTCCCCTCCTTCTCAGCCTTCTCAATCTCCTTCAAAATAGTATCCTCCAGCCCCTCAGGCTTAGTCGTACTCGCCCACCGTCCAACAACCTTCCCATCAGCCGAAATCAAAAACTTTTCAAAGTTCCACTTAATCCGCTTCAGCCCCAGAAGTCCCGGCTGAGATTCCTTCAACCAAGTCCAAAGCGGCGAAGCATTGTTTCCATTGACCTCCGTCTTGCCGAGAACAGGGAACGTAACGCCGTAGTTCACCTGGCAGAATTCCTGGATCTGATCGTCGGACCCGGGGTCCTGGCTGCCGAACTGGTTGCATGGAAAACCGAGGATGACGAAGTCATCGGGGCGCTTGGTTTTCAGCGACTGGTAGAGGGACTCGAGGCCTTTGAATTGTGGCGTGAAGCCGCATTTTGAGGCAGTGTTGACGACGAGGACGACTTTGCCTTTTAGGGGGGTGAGGGGGTAGGGGTTGGACTTCTCTATTGAGAGGATGGTGGGTTAGTAAATTTGGCAGGGGTCTTGCTTGGAGACAAGGGGGGAGGGAGGGGGAGGGGTAAAAGACGTACTGTCGACAGGCTCGAAGTCGTAGAACGTAGTAGCGGAAGACATGTTGCTAGTGCTGGTACTGAATCTAACGTTCGTGTGCGAAAGTCCAAAACGCTGTGGTTTGGTTTGGATGTGAAGAAAAGCTCGTTGTTGCGGAGAGGAACTCGCAGACGTGATTGTGGCACGGCGAAGAAAGCCGGATACGGGAGACGGCGCCTTTTGTATCTTCAGGAAACAACCACCAAGTCTGAGTAATCGCGGGGAAGGTGATAGGCGGTTGACACAATTATAGGCAGCAAGAGGCATGGATAGTTGTTGGGTTAGCACCGAGGTTCGCGGAAGGAGCGAGAAGACTGGTTGTGGCAAGGCAAGCTCGTGAGGGGCGGCCGGGGCCCGGATGCCGGGTGGACGCCTGCCGAATAACGCCCTGCCATTGCGGATCATTCTGCATGACCCATGAACCGTTGAACATCCTTTGTCAGCGAGCCAGTCGAGACCGTTGATAATTCTGGGATTCTGGGCTCTGACACTGCAGGGATTCTCGAATGTGATACGAAGTTGGGTTGGTACCCATGACCTCATCGCAGTAAGCATCATATGCTTCTGTTCCTGAAAGGGTTCATACTCCGGACTTGTATGCGTATCATCCGGTACGAGGACTATTATATCGTGACAAGTACCCCATACGAGCGGCTCATCTGGTCCACTTTTATCAGAATTCCAAATACTGTTCGCTGCGGAGTATATCGTGCGCCGTTATACTCGGTACTACAGTCTCCGGGCGTCCGGTGCTGAAGCCGAGACCTCACCTTGCAAAGTACTGGGGTCTAGGTGTGAACAGATAAGGCTGTTTTCTCTTTGTGGCGGTTTCCTCATTTCCTACCCTAGACATGGCAGATATGAAGAAACAATGCATATCTCGTTAGTATCTAGGCGATTCGCGATTTCTTACTTCGTCTGCCTCGCAGGTGTAAAGCTGAAAATAGCATTTTGCCCTATGAGGCAAAAGAATTTGGGCCTTTCAACAATCAAGGCCGGCTGGCCCAATGGCAAGGCGCTTGACTACGAATCAAGAGATTGCAGGTTCGACCCCTGCGTCGGTCAACGTTTCTTTTTTTTCTTTCCCAAATTCATAGCAGAGATGCTTTTTATCCGCTTCTGGGCAGTGATAACTGCTCACAAATCTGCACAATGCTACCGAAATTCATGGGAGTAGGTAACGTAATTCCCGGGCGGTCCGTAAATCCCGATCAATCCGCAACTTCCTCCGATTTTTGTATGCTTAGTAAACTTGAAGCTATCGCCAGCAACCAAAACCATGTTAAATCTGTTAAAACTAATTATTTCAGCGGTTAGGACAACTAGTTCTAATATGCCCTACAATATAACAGTTCGAGGACCTTGGTGGAGCACGTTTTAGTGGCTCTAAAGCTTGGAGAGCAGAACTGCTTGACCCCCCCTATCTAACTCTAGTTGCTTATTTCTTGATGAAATTAGATCCTTTGCCTCTTGAATTGATATACCATTTGTAGGAGTTATCTGGCGTTTAGATCGACTCTTTTTCTGCCTCTCTTTGTCAAAGGCAGAGCGGAGACTCGTATTCTCTTTTGCCAATAAGCTAGCGCTATAGATAGCCATCTCACACCCCTTTAGTAACTCCTCTAGTGCTTGTTTAGATAGAGTTGAAGGACTCTTAGACCCTTGCTTCAGAAACTTTTTGACTGAGGATGCTTTCTTCTTCACTTGACGAATTGTATAAGGCGTAGCGAGCTGAGAACTAGGGATTGAAGCACTTCCATGGCTTGGAGGGGGTGTAGGAGTAGCTAGCTGAATATTCAACTTCTCTATCACCCTATTAGGATTGGATGGTACTATCCCAGCTGCAGAAAACCCACTTTGGATATTCTGAGGCGTGAAGACAGTCTGGTGAGCTGTAGGATAGGCCTTCAAGAAATCCAGCTTGTCGATATAATGGATTGATAATCGAGCTTTCTCCTCAACTAGTCTGCCATATGCCTTCTTTAAAGGGGCAAAACAGCCAACATCCAAAGGCTGGAGAAGGTGAGATAAATAAGGAGGCATGCAGATAGCTATAATATTGTTATCCTTGCATGCTTTATCAAATTGAGGAATTAGATGGCTCCCATTACTATCCAAAACTAGCAGTCGATAGCCCCCCCTTGTACGCCCATTTGTGGCCAGGATAAAGACTTTTTGGAGGAAGTTGCGGATTGATCGGGATTTACGGACCGCCCAGGAATTACGTTATTGGTAAAGGATTAATCATCAACACTTTGACCAATGGCGTTAACGTATAGTGTACAGAAGAAGGCAGAGTGCTACCACCCTCACTCGCACCATGTTTGGCTTCCCACTTAGCAACTCCTCCGCCTCTCCATACCCCCCATCTTCAGCCCAGTAAACCGGCGTACGGACCGCGTGTATTCCCCCGTTATAGGATCTGCACCCTTCTCAAGCAGGAGCCACACGGCCGTCAAATGTCCGCCCCTCGCCGCCAACGACAGTGGAGACTGCCCAAATCGATCTTTAGATTCGATATCCGCACCCGAAGCTAGAAGCAGGGAGATGGCTCTGACTTGCCCATTTTTACCAGCCCAGCTGAGTGCGGTTTGTTGGTCGTCGTCCTGCACTCGGGTAAGCTTTTGTAACAGAAGGCTTTGCTCTCATCTCTCAGGCATCTTGCCTCCGATATCTTTGACTTTGCCTTGACATAGATATCGATTTCTCGAGACATATTCTATATTTCTTCATCATTCTCTCCGCTTAAGTGAAGGATAGGGACTGCCTGTTCGAGAGCGTGAAACTTTATTTGACGGATTTCAGTGTAGGGGAGACTCGTAAGGAGGAACTTAATTCTGGATTCGCTTTCGACAGTGTATAGTTTGCATATTGCTTCGATGTGCTTGGACCTGCCGCTCTTTTTGCATTCGTCAAGTGCGTCCAGAAAGCAGACAATCTCGCCCGCGTTCTTGTCTTGTGCTGCGCGCACGAGAATATCCCAGAGCTCGCCGAAAGTCTCGGTGATTGTTGGTTTGATCTCGAATTGCTCAATGATAGACACGGTGAGTAGGACACGTCTTTGTAAAAAGAGCTGGTGCAGGGTACAGCATAGGGCTCCTGTAACCGCTTGCTGATCCTAGGGATCGTCTTGAAGAAGAAATAACAGGTTGTTCGAGATTTGCGGGTTGGAAGAATGGCACCAATAAGATGTCGAGCAAGAACCGACTTTCCGCACCCCAGGGTCGGCAGACACCCAGAGCAATCTGGCCGAGTCAGTGCTTTGCCGTTGTCGAAAGTGGTCATATATCGTGAACCATTCACATGTACACGGTACCCTTTCTGGATTTCGGAATTTCCGCTCTCTGTATGGACATGCATACAACTTTTCGAGGGTCGCATTCTATCTGGACCTTTGCCTTGCATCGCCGGGACAATCTAAAGGTGGTAGCGGATCATCGGCAGGAGCTAGCTTATGGTCGGCATAAAGGATTTTGTTTCACAAGGTATCCCTGACCTAGTTCCCATTCGTCTAGGAACACTTTCATAACGCCTGCTGCAGTAGCTGCTGCGTAGGCCTGCCACCTTTTATTCTTGTAGCTGTCTGCATAATCGCAGACTCCCTTGATCACCCTTCCATCTCAAACGCAATAACACCATCGCGAGCAGCGATCTCATCGCGGTCTTCACCAGATTTCATGACGACGTCACCAGTAGCAAACAGCCCTAAATGGACTTCTGGCCTATACGCCAGCGACCCGCGCAAGCGCGGAACTAACTCGAGTTCGCTGCACCCGAGCTCTACGCAAACTCTCTCCATCGATTCATCGCATGTCATGACGGTGTGAACATCACATTCGCCTTATTTGTGGTACTTGTGTTGGTACCCAGGGCGGTAGAGTTTGTCTTCCGATGTCCGAGGATAAAGGACTTTGTCCGTCTTTTGTCGTAGAACTTTGAGATGCTCCAGCGTTTGATAATGGAATTGGGCCCGCCCTGGTACGGTTTGCAGCTTAGCCAGGGCTGAGCGGAGCTCCGGCCGTAGTCGCGGGAGATTATCACGAGGCGAATCCTTTCGCAGAAACCGGTTGTCGGGATATTGTCTCCCAGAGTCATATTGAACGAGTCCTTCGCTTACAACAACGTCGCCGAGAAGGATCTCGTCGTTGACTTGCTTTGCAGGTACTCCTCCGCGGATACCGACAACCAGAGCTAGTTGGATTCCGGGGAAGGTAGCACGAAGGCAAGCTGCTGCAGTGGCAGCAGCAACCTTCCCCATATTTGACATATGCGCCATCACCACATTGTGTAACCCTATCACACCCGTAGAGTAGGCGTTCGAGTCGCCCGGGGACTTTTCGTATCAGGCCTCATATCATTTGTTGAATAACTCCTCCATGGCGCTGGCGTCAAGGGGCAGGGCGCATATGATGGCTATCCCGAAATCTCTCTTGTCTCTCGGCCGCAAGGAGCGTGTCGAGTGATGCGAGATGGGTCGAATAAAAAGGTCGCCATTTCATCTCAAAATATCTCCTGAACAGCTCCACGCGGTATCACATAGACCTACCGCAGCGAAAGGGAAAAATGGAATAATTCTTGTAAGACCATCGGGCAACGGGCGAAATCGCACAGCCTCGTGCTGAGGCTGCGATTGCGGCTCAGAAGGCATGATCGGCATGTCGAGCGAGATGCTAGGATGGTTATGGGCTAAGTGTATGGGCCGATGCGCTCTTATCAGTGGAGCAAGTGGACCCGATCATCACACTACGGAGGCCTATGCGAACAAAACGATGAATGCTCACGTGGTAAGTAAACACTAGTATTCTGCCTGCAGAAAAGCTATGTGGTTACTCCTGCAGATTACAGGCTTTCTTATAGATATTAGACACCCTGTACTACTCTCTGATTTCCTAATATAGCAATAACATAGCATATGTAGTAGTAATAGTAGTAATAGTAGGCGTAGGGAAGGGGGGCGTTAATTGTGAGGTCAGATATTAGAGGTCTTTGTCGGAGGTAGTACGTGTGGTAGCCTGAGGCATCAGCGCAATTCTTGACGACGTACATTACTTGGCTACTTCACTACGGGTAACCCATCTAGATGCCTCAGGCTACAACATGTACTACCTCTGGCGAAGACCTCCAATATGGGACCTCATAATTAACACCCCTCTCCTACGCCTACTACTACTATAATTACTATTATATACGCTTACCTTGTTACTCTATTAGGAAATAAAGGGCGAGCGAAGTAGTTATAATCAGTGAATTACCACAAGGCAGCCAGGGGGAGGCGGCCAGCAAGGCGGTATACAGAGGATTACAGTCCACGTGATCATTTATCGTTTTGTTCATTTAGACCCCCGTACACGACCTCTCTGTCTCTGGGCACAGGGTCTTCTTCTCTCCTTTTTCTCACCCAAGCCTTACCCCGTGTTTCTGACCACCTCGTCCATGATCAAGGCTTGCAGGCGAACTCGAGTCCCTACGTGGACACCCGCATAATGCCGCAACTTGCGAGTACTGATCTTGACAGACCGCAGTAATGGCGTCTCCGATCGAGTCGCTACCCACCGAGCTGCTCGACGAGATCATAGCTTGTCTCTCCTCCTCTCCTCCTTCCTCGAATAGGCTACATCAAAACCCGAGTGCTCAGTTAACACGATCGAGAAACCGGGACTTGAAAAACCTCTCCCTCACATGCTCCCGCCTCCTCGAGCTCGTTCAACCCCCGCTATTCTCGCACTCTTGTTTTGAACTGAATGACCTAGACGCATATCTCTCGTTCATATCCGAGTCGCAATTGAGCCGATACGTCACGTCGGTAGTGGTGAAGGGAGACTACAATCTGAATAAACACGAGAGTTCTGGGCCGCCATGGTGGCGCCATCTCTTTTGCTCGCTCACGCCGCGACAACTCATAGTCGTGGCACCGCCTTCGGTCATCGGAGAGATTTTCGGAATGCATATACCCAAAGAGCATGCCTGGGCGTTTGAGATACCTCTCCAGGTCGTACATTTAGAGTGCGACTGGCGGAAGTGCAGGCCTAGCCTAACGTCCGACGAGCAGTCTAATCTTTTAGACAGTCTCCCCTGGTCATCGATGCTATTCAATGAGTCTTCATCTTTGAAGGCATACAATCACTACGAGTACTTCCTCTACCAAGTCCCCTCTCTCATACACCGCTGGGGCCCATGGGCAGTCAATCAATTAGACCAACCTGTATCCGCGCGACCACCTCCGCTCCCCTCGTTGGCGAACTTGACTTCGTTCACATACGTGGCGGTCTTCCCCTTCTACAACCACGTCCAGCAGGTCCTTGAAGCAGTGGAACTCATGACGAACCTTCGCACGTTGAAAATCCAGCTAGGCCCGTCTCAAAATAACCGAGTGACCGAGCTCGAACAGCGTGGCTCCATGGACCCGAGCGATCCCTGGATGGAGCTAGCCACGGGATACTCGCTCATCGCGCATGCTGTCAGGAACTTAGAAAGGAAGGGTTGTCTTTCCACGTTTATCGCGTGCGATTATGAAATGGAGGCGGTTCGGGCCGAGATCGATGTGATATTGGGGGATATACTTTGTGACGGTCCGTGGTCTCATGATGGACACGGCATATGGACCAAAAAGCCAGTCATTGATGGGGTAGAAGGTCATGGCATGGCAGCTGTAGATAGCCTGGAAAGTCTCGATGCGTAAATCTAAACAACATTATTAGAATCCGGAGTTTGATCATGCATCGCTCCACAAATAACGCGGCGGTTTATGTTGCCTAATTCCCCAGGCCGCAAACCGTCCCACTTTCCGATCTTCACCCCTCAATTCACCCCTCACCACCACAAATCGCAATCGCAATCAATATCACCATTCGACCCTCCCCCTCAGTCTCCAACTCAATCGAATCACCCTCGCCCCAAAATAACCCTCCAACCTAGCGGACCAAAAATGAAACTAACAACCCACCTCCTCACCACAACCCCGGACCCCCTAAAAACCGCAACAACGCACCCCTTCCTCGCGCACGCCGGATCCGGCACACTCCCAAAAGAAACATTGGCGCAATGGCTCTCACAAGACCGTCTCTACGCTCAAGCCTACGTGCGTTTTATGGGGCTGCTCTTATCAAAGGTCCATTTGCCTCTTGTACCAACTTCGCCGGAGAATAAGCAACTGGAGAATGGGAAGGGACTCCATATCCACGAGAAAATATTCAATATCCTCGTCGACGCGCTGAATAATATTAAAACGGAACTGGGGTTCTTTGAGCGTACGGCATGGGAGTATGGGATTGATTTGAATACGCCTCCACCTATATTGTCGGAAACCCAAGCGGGACAAACGTTTGGTGCGGGACCCATTACGCAGGGGTATATTGACATGTTCATGGACGCTGGAGCGCCCGGGACGAGTTTGCTCGAGGGACTTGTTGTTCTTTGGGCGACGGAGGAGTGTTACCTGCGCGCGTGGCGGTATGCGCTCTCGTTCTTAGAGAAGCGCGAGAATGAGGGGCAAGGGCAAGATACAGACGGCGGGGCATTACGTGAAAAGTTCATACCAAACTGGGCGAGCAAAGGGTTTGAAGAGTTCGTTGTGAAGATCGCGGATGTCCTTGATGAGGTTGCGCAGGGTGAATTGGGCGAGAATCTTGGGGAGCAGGAGCAGGGGGAGATATTGGGACTGTGTGAGCGGTGGTGGAGGAAGGTTGTTTGGCTGGAGGAGAGGTTTTGGCCGGATGTTAGGGAATGAAATATGGATGAATAAATAATAATGAGTTGTGTGGTGTTAGGTAGTGGATAGGTATCTACCTAACTGTGAGTAGATACCGGAGACGTGAAGTGTCGGCTATATGCCCCCTCCCCCGAATTGGAGCAAGGTGCCCCAACCCCAAACCCCAATCTAAAGCCGACTTCTCGGGAGTGATGGTGCATCCCTGCGCAGTCGGACCTCAGGATCTGTACAATATACTTCGGCCTCGGTATATGATACTCAACAAGAGTAATCAAAGTTCTCCATCCCGCAGCTTCCAAACCAACCTTGGCGGTATGAGAATACAACTCCTTCTCTGAGGTCCATACGCTCTACATACATATAACACCAATCCATGGCACCAATAGCGCAAACACCAACTCCCACACCCCCTCCAACTTCTCCAATCTCCCTCCTGAAAGCCAGTGGTACGAAAACGGGAAGGCGAGTGCCTCAACCTAGAGCTGGAGCCCTTGTTACTTTGGTGTTTCTGGAGCGGCATGAGACGATTTACCGTCATTTCTTTATCGATGTAGAGTAGATCCATAGAGCCGGTTAGGTGTTCAGCCAATATAGGTAATGTTGGAAGCACGCGTTGCTCGGATCTCCGATGTAGCCCTAACTACCAAGATATGCACAATGTAGATGCGAGTTCGACACCGTTTCTTCCGTTATCCTCCACGGCGGCATTGGACCATGCCGTATCCGACGCGTCCTTCAGGTTCGTGGAGAACTAGAGTAGGGCAGCAACGAACCTTGGCCAAGGCTGTGCATAGCTGTATCGTTCGATTTGGCAGGGATCAGAAGGGAAAGAAAGAGATAACGAGTCGAGCCCACACGATGGCACGGTAGCATGAATTGAAATTTCTGTTATATTATTGGCCTGCAGTGTCGACATACGAAGGGACCGTGTCGTGTCTGCAGCTGTGTCCCCGTGATCCTTCAGGATTGGATCCATCAGATCCCCGCTTTGGCTGAGCGGGAGAATTATACTAGGCGTTAGTCTCTCCATAGCGAGAAGCTTACCTTGATTGTCTTTGCTGTTCTGGGAAATAGTTCGCTGGTGTCTAGAATACGAAGCATAGCGCGGCTAGCCAGATCACCCTGGCTTTGAGGTCAGCGGAGCAACTCGATTGCTGAAGGTGACACTGAGATCCCGGTCGAAGCGGGGAAACATGAATGGAAGGTGTCAGAATGTCAGGCAGGGGCTCGAGCATGACAAACAACAGTGCAGCGATTGCATTGCATCCAGGGGTGAGGGAGGGACTGGATGGATTCCCGTTTTGATCAATGACATCATCACATGATCGTCAAAGCTGAAACTCTGCGGGCTGTCTAGGAACAAGACGAACAACAGGAACAACATTTCCGATTCTCGTATCTGCAGAGTAGAGACCCTCCTGACGCGACCATACAGCCACCAACTACAGCGTATTCTTGTATCAGCCAACAGACGGAGTGAATTGAAAGCGCTAGAGGTGATCGAGGTTTAGAGGGCGAAACCGGCGCATCCTTGGAGGACTAAGCCTTTTAGTGTGCATGCGCTGCCACATGGGATTGGTGAACATGAGAGCGCATGGCCAGCCAACCAATGCAGCAGGGTCGTTAAGCGGTTGGGAGTTGGGAGAAACAAAGAGCTGAGGAGAGTCGTGAGACTAAGAGGATGAGGGAGGATTCTATAGGAGAGCGGCAGAGATGGGCCTCCCAGTGTCCAGCTCCTTAGACATGGCCCGCAAGTGGGACACTGCAGTATCAGACTCCATGACTCTGTATCAGCCAGGTGGATTTCACTCAGTTCTCTTCATTTGTGTGAAGAGCAGGATAAGAATTTAAGAAGATGGAGTTGGAGGTCAGCCTTGGATTAATCATCAAAAATCACTCATACTGGCGCTTCCCCACTGCGACCTCTCAAAGTCGGTCGAGAACGCCCTGCCGAGTTGAAGCGCATAAACTGCTCCGTCGCCGATCTCGTTCCAGCACTTTTCTTCTTAAACCACCGTTGCTTACCTTTCTTGACTCATCCACCCTTGCGTCAGACGGACATTTTCTGCTGCTGTCAAGCCGATAGAGCGATCGATCTAGTTTTGCAGTTTCCGGTCTCCAAAGAAATCGAGAAGAGAAAAGAAAACTGTCCTTGATTTTCTCCCTCGGCGTTCGTCCAACTCCGTTCTCTGTGCCTTCCATGACTCGGTAAAGGCGTTTCCACTCCCTGTGGAGGTGCGATAACGAGCCTCCATCTTCTACCTACCTCTATCCTTTTACCTCGTGTTCTCGCCCGAATCACAAACTTTTTTGCCTCGTCGCTTCAAGTCCATCGATCATCTTTTTGTATGCGGCGATCCGACTAAGCCCTCCATGGCAACTCCGTCCGCGCCTTTCCTCGCCGCCGATAACGCGGGCGACGAAGACCCCTCGCCAGACTCTGCTTACCTCCACGATGAGGGCGACCTTGACCCTTCCAACAACCTCTCCCAGGATTTCTCCGCAGGTGACCATGCTGCGCCCGATGCCAAGCAGTTGAAGGCCCCGCTCCCAATGCAGAAGAGGCGCCGAGTAACTCGGGCTTGCGATGAGTGTCGGCGCAAGAAAATCAAGTGCGACGGAAAGCAGCCCTGCACCCATTGCACCGTTTACAGTTATGGTGAGCCTCTTTAACTGATCGGACTGATTAAACTCGACTCATTGTCTTTTTTTCTAGAATGCACCTACGATCAACCCTCGAATCGTCGCCGCAACCCCGCACCGCAGTATGTCGAAGCGCTCGAGACTCGCTTGCACAAAGCCGAAGCCCTTCTCCACGTCGTTCTTCCAGACCTGAATCTCGATGACCCGCAATTCGATATTCATGCAACAGAGCAGTTATTATTAGCGATCAAGCAGAAAAAGCTTCAGCAGCCACCGGCGGAATCTCAGGCGCCAGAACCGTCGCAACAACTGGAAACTAATGGCTCCGCGGACGCTCCGGGGACCGACGGGGCAGGAGGCGATGAGTCTCTGCTGGAGTCGATGGTCGACAAATCCGGGTGTCTCGATCTCGACGATCAGGGTCACTGGGATTATCACGGACACACATCTGGTATTATTTTCCTTCGTCGACTTCGGAAGCAGCTTGGAGTTTCCCAGCCAGGCGGTACTGAAATGCCCTTGCGTACGCGGCCCGCCCTGCAGAACTTTCTTGACAGTCCCAAGTCCATGTCCGAATCTCCACAGGAGCCATCCTTGCCTCCGACGCACGATTTGCCGCCCCGGGACGTTGCACGACGTTTGTGTCACAATGCTCTCGAGGATGGCTGTGCGTTGATTCGGTTCGTGCACGAGCCATCGTTCTACGCGCTGTTAGACCGGATCTACGAGACACCCCCGGAGCAATTCACCAATGAAGAGAACTCCTTCCTGCCGCTGCTCTACATCGTGATGTCTGTTGGCTGCTTATTTTCCGACGACGGGGCTGGGACCCTGGATGTGTCTGGATATGAGAGCGCAATTGGGCAAGGGTATGTTCATTTCTATTCAGAGAGAATTATCTTGCTAACTTGCGCAGGTTTCAATACTTCAAGGCTGGTCGCCAGCTACTGGAAATTACCGACTGCCGTGATTTATCGTCTCTACAAGCGATCTGCTTCATGGTCCTCTTCCTGCAGTCATCTGCCAAGCTAAGCACGTGCTATTCGTATGTCGGAATCGCTCTACGCTCCGCCCTGCGACTTGGTCTGCACCGTTCGGTGATTGCAGATTTTAATCCGATCGAGCGGGAGTTGCGCCGACGCATCTTTTGGGTGATCCGGAAAATGGATGTCTATGTGAGCACTCTACTGGGTCTCCCGCAGATGCTGAGCGATGACGACATCGATCAAGAATACCCACTGTCAATTGATGGAGAGTTTATCACTGAAAATGGGGTTGTGTCGACTCCAGAAGGTCATATTCACGCAATGGTCGGCGCCAACGCACACACCCGACTTTCAGTTATCGTCCTCAAGATCGTCAAATACGTCTACCCTCTCAAAACCGCTCAGCACCGGTCCAAATCCGACCAACGTTATGTTGTGAGCCACTCGAAAATCAGAGAGATAGAGCGGGATCTCCAAACCTGGATGGAAGAGCTTCCTGCGGCTCTGCGTCCGGGGACAGAAGTGTCTCCGCAGATTGAGCGGTAGGCTTCCTACTTATCTATGCGATTTCCTTGCCTTACTAATTGTATAGGATACGGCAACTACTACGTATCAGCTACGCCCATGCACAAATGGTCATGTACCGGCCCTTCCTCCACTATGTTTCGAGCGGCTCGCAAGCCCGAGGTGTGGACCGACGATCCTACGCCTGTGCCGCCGCCTGTGTCAGCGTCTCCCGAAACATCGTTCATATTACCACCGGAATGCACAAGAAAGGACTGCTCAATGGTTCATTCTGGTTTACCATGTACACCACATATTTTGCCATCTTGTCGCTGCTCTTCTTCGTGCTCGAAAACCCCGACTCGCCCACGGCAAAAGATGGCGTTCTCAAGGATGCTATGGAAGGCAAGAACACGCTTGCAGGACTAGCGAAGAAGAGTCTTGCAGCCGACCGCTGTTCACAAAGCCTCAATTGTCTCTTCAAGAACCTTCCCGAGCTACTCAAGAACAGACAAAGCTCGAAGAAACAGGTCAACTTGAAGCGACCTGCGCCGTCTAGTAGCCAGGCGTCTGAACCGGAGATCAAACCAGTACAGAGGGCAAGCACCTTCCCCACCCAACTGCTCACCCGCCCATCCAAGCAAAATGGTATTCAGACTCCCAAGAGTCTCGATGATAATCATCCACCACGCTCGCCCGCCAAGCCTCGTGCAAACCGTCGGTCCTGGGTTCAATCTGCTGGACATTCCCCCAGTACTAGTATCTCAACTCCACCAGAGCCTACGCCACCTTCGACCAGTACTCCACAGATGCCCCAAGCGCTACCAATACGCGAGGCTCCTCAGTTTAACCCGCCGATGCCGAACACGACCGGCTTCCCCGACCTCATGCCAATTATGTTCCCCTCAGATGACCCATTCGTCTACCCCACGCAACCCATGTCAACATTGGAAAACGACCACTTCCAATTCGACGCAACTGGCACTACAGCACCATTCACATCTGCGCTCCCAACGACGGTAGACCAGAGCAACCCCGCCAACGTCAGCAGATCTCAGCTAGACGGCCTCAGCGGTCTTCCCCTGTTCCAGGGTAATCTTCCACAATCAAGCATGGGCGCAGCTCTCTCGGGCCGCTTGCCAGGCTCGCACCTCCAGTCCCCAACCATCTCGCACGGATCCACGCCCATCGAAGCAGTAAACAGCCCCGACCTCGTCTCCATTCCGAACCAGAACTTCATCTGGCAGGGCTACGGCATTGACCAGCAGCCGAACTACGTTCCCGACGCAACGATGCAGCAAATGTCTAACGCGAACGGTACCGGCAACGATAATTCCAATGGTATTGCGAACGAATACGGCTTCGGCATGGCACCCGACGAGAACGCGTTTAATGTCGGTCTTGATCTGCCCGGTGTGCCGCTAGACGATATCTTTGGGGATAGCGATATGAAGAATGGGTTTAATGATGATTGGACTCAGTGGATGAATATTGGCTAGTCGAACTGTTTTGAAGTTTTGAACTGGACTGGTCTGGACTGTTTATTTGGATTGACTTGTGATGACTGAGTATGAAACATGGATTTTACGACCGGGTCGGAATCGGGTGCATGGATTGGATTTGGATTTTCAATGATATCAGGCGTTGCGGATACCAAATAAGTTAGTTAGGTTTGTTCTTTCTAGCTTTGTGTTAATTTTTATCTCTATAGTATAGTTAGTCTATTTAATCCAATATACAAAATACCCCTAATGTACATCCTACCATCCATCCATCATACATATATACAGATGAAGAAGGAAAAAGCTACCGCCACCTCCCCTTCGGCGGCTGATACCAACTCCAAATATTCAACCCAACCTTCTCCCCTCTCTCAACCGGAAACGCCGCATGCCAGGTCTGCGGCCACCCCCGTCCATCAGACCCAACATTCTCCCAAAACACCGCATTGCCCTTAATTGGCTTGAACGTCACCCCCTCCCCTTTTTTCCCTGCATCACACTCCAATAACTCACACCATTTCGTGTCTCTCGGCATCCTCAATCTCGGAAAATTCGTACCACCTCCCACACAGTCCGCAGCAAGGTATACCATAAACGTGCTAAGTCTATCCCCGCCCCGCCCGCGTGCTGTACCAGCCCAGTCATAGTGGTGGATGTAGTGACCCGAAACGTTATACCGCTGCGCCCACATGCGCTCGATGTACAAGTGTGGTTTCCAGCCTTGGAATGCTTTCGCGCGGGACTCGATGCAGCGGACGATATCTGTGCGGGGGAGGAGCGCGCGGTCTGAGAGGCGCTTTGTGGAGTCGGTTTTGTTGAGATGCGCGTCGGAGGAGGAGGAGTAGAGGGTTGAGGGGGCGTAGTTTGGTACGCTTTCCGTTTGATTCATCGGTTAACGAGGTTCGGGAGAGGAGTAAGGGGGAAGGGGGAAGGGCATACCTAATATTAACCAAATAATCCGCCTCCGTATCAGAAAGGAACCCCTCGATGTATATGACCAGCGGCGCCTGGGAGAGGATATGCACGCGGTAGTTGTCGTCACTGTCGCATATAAACGGGACTCCGTCGTCGAGGCTTAGAACGTCCGGATTGAGGTTTAATGATGTATCCTCCTCTTCATCCGCATCACCGTAAAGATCGTCATTTCGCCATGAGACGTTGCTCGATGTGTACTCGGAATCTTGCGGGAGGATTTGTCGCAGGAGAGGGTTTATGACGAGGAAGTAGAGCGGGATCAGGTAGAAGATGGAGGAGAGGGAGAGGTTGAGGTTGAGGTTGAGGTTTGGCATGCTAAGAATATATCCGACCTATTAAGAATGGACAAAAAGAAGGACCCTGGCCGACATGTGATACTCCGATACTGATACTGATGCTGTGATTGGATTGGTCTGAAGTTGGCTTGGTTGCAGGTTGCGGAATCCTCGGCGTTATAGCGCCAGATACTTATCGCCTTATCGATTGCGGGACTGCTCTCACCGCCTTAAGATAAGAGCTTAATTCCTGGGAGTTCAGGTGTCGATCTTATCGCTTCTCCTTCTCCGCGTCGCCGACCGCGCAATTTTCCCATCCACGCGCATGTTCGATCTTGCTTTGATATCTGTTGTTCAGGTTGTGGTTTCAGGTTTCGACATTTTCTAAATATTCTCCGTCTCTTCTTGATTGATTAGATCCCCTTTCACTCATTGTCTGAGATCTCCGTCGCCGCGCTCCGACAACGCAGCCGAAGCCGCAGCCGCAGTTGATTCACCCAGATTCGCATTCACGCCCACCAAGAGGGCTGCTGTCCTTGTGTTGAGCGGGAAGACCAGATTCATAATTTCAGATCTGTGACTCTATTCTCTCATTTTCGTTCGATTCCGTATCTTCAGTCAATGTCGCTCCCCTAACGGCCATCCCTACGCTTGCGCGAAGCGCATGTGACCAACGTGATATTCAAGAACAGGGTCGAAGCGAACACGAGACCTTGATATCGCATCCTAACAGCAATATTATCAACGACCGGATTGACATAGTCGGATCTTCCTTTCTGCGCTATCGCTAGGTGACGAGACCAGTGTGTTTTAGAGTTGGTTCGCTGCGATGCCTGCAAATACAACTCCGCCGGCCAATGGCCGTATAATAAACCCTTACGAGACCAATCTCGATCTCATACCAGAAGACGACCCTTTCCGACAAAGGAGTATACACTACGGCCGCTACCTCCCGCAAGCCGACGACTTCCACCCGAAATACAATGACTGGTATACGCACGACCCCGAAGCGACAGCGTACTGGGAAGAGACAGTCAAGTCACTATGGACTCCCGAAAACTCATTA
Source organism: Aspergillus undulatus (assembly GCF_047715775.1). Taxonomy (NCBI): domain Eukaryota; kingdom Fungi; phylum Ascomycota; class Eurotiomycetes; order Eurotiales; family Aspergillaceae; genus Aspergillus; species Aspergillus undulatus. Next base: position 18,045 of record NW_027396648.1, read on the forward strand.
CACGTGCAGGGCGCGAGACAGGCTTATGCTGCTGGCAGCATAATCATCCGTGTGGACGAGGAAGATGCAGCCGGTCCGGCCGCCGAGAAGTTCAGGCTCATGAATGCGAATGAGCTCGGTGCGTCCCGGAGGGCGGAAATGACGCTGGAGGAGTTACAAGTCGCGGTGCCGAGGATCCTCTTCTACGGGACGGTTTCGGGCAAGAATGTCACGGTGGAGTCTAGACTACCTGGTGTTTCGTTGGATGTTGCGTGGAGACACCTCTCGCCGCAGCAGATCGAGCTCATGAAGCAACAGTGCCGTATCGTGTCAGACCGGATCAGCAACGATACTAGCCCTGGAAGTCCATCTTACGTCTGCAGTGAGCTAAACTCACAACCGGCATCGGGGATTGAGGAGCTGGAGCGCTCTATACTCTTTGACCAGAACGAAGTACGCGGCATCTATCCACTCACACACAACAACATGCTCCTGTCCAATATCGTCGTTAACAATCACCGGATCGTCGGTCTAATTGGCTGGCGAGAAGCCGGATATTTTGGGTTTGGAAAGGCAGACAAAGTACATCGGCAAGTTCGGGTTCCGCGCTTAGTCGCCGAAGTTGAATCCGGCGTCGGCCTTCAAAATGTTGCAACATGGGCCGATCTCTACGAAGGTCTTCCTGGCGCTGTAGCACCCGCGCCTCCGGTCAAAGTCGAACCATCCGCCACAAACCTCGACCGAGTTCCCGCCGAACCAGATGTCAAACCTGCGCTAGACGGCACACCCGAGGAACACCCGACTCCGAAGAAAGTCGCGAGTCTCAAAAACCAAGCAAACTCGCGGGCGTCCTCGTCAGACCGGTCCTCCCCGGCTACTTCTACCAAAGCACCCACAAAACGCGCGGCCCCTGGGACCAAGAAAGGAATCGGACGAAAGACATCAGTTAAGAAGCGCAAGGTCGATAATGACAATGAGAGCGTGGACGGTCGGCGCTCTGCAACGCCTTCATCGTCTCGAGCAAGCAAGGCGCCGGGCAAGAAGCAGAGCTCTGCGTCGCTGGCGAATTCACCCGCTCCTGAGCCGAAAAAGAAAGGCGGCAAGAAGGTTCAAGCAGAGGAAGAGGAGGTAGAGGAAGAAGGAGAGGAAGACACTGATGATGGTGGGATTTTCTGCATCTGTCGAAAGCCGGACAATCACACCTGGATGATTGGGTGCGATGGTGGGTGTGAGGACTGGTTCCATGGGAAATGTGTCAACATTGACCCGCGAGACGCGGAGCTCATTGAGCGATACGTTTGTAAGTTCAACTCAGTCACCTTCTAGCTTTAACTAACAGACGAACCAGGTCCCAATTGCAAACAAAACGGCAAAGGCTGGACAACATGGAAGCCCATGTGCCGTCTAGAAGAATGCCGCAAACCCGCACGCTTCACCAGCAACATCCCTAGCAAGTACTGCTCCGACGAGCACGGGCTGGAATTTATGCGCCAGAAGACCCAACACCTCAATCTCAATCCCACCAGCACACACCTCGGTAGCCAAAAACCAAAGTCTATCCTCAGGGCCGCTCTTAACGGCTCCCGCACCCATACACCAACGCCAGTCGACGACGACAGCGAATACGACGGCTCTCACATCGAAGACGAACGCGACGACACACCCGATGATTTAGGCAGCAGAGGGGGCGTCCTTACACTAGGCGACCTGACAGCCGTGATAATGGGCGTCGGATCAGCAGAGGAGTTCCGCAAACTGGGGGCTCATATCGTCTCGCCTCCCGAGTCTCCTCCACCAGAAGCAGAAATAGAACCTGTCAAAAACGAAGAGCCCAAACCAAAATCGGAAGAGGAGAACCCCACCAACATTAACAACAACAAAAACAACAACAAACTCGGCCTCGATGTCGGCGTCCCGGGGCTAACATACACACCCCCCGAATCCAACAAACTCGACTCCCTCCGCACCCACCGCGCCTCCCTCTTCCACAGACGCGACATGCTCGCCGCCCGCAACGCATTCCTATCTCTCGTCCGCCACCGCTCAAAGAGCGTCCTCGATACGCTGAAAAAGAAAGACCCCAAGGGCGGCTGGAAAGATATCTGCGGCTTCGACTCGCGGCTGGCATGGTCAGACGAAGAATTCGACGAGTGGCGGCTTTCGGTACCTGGCGCGGCAGCACTGGAGTCTGGATCGCTGGATCTGTTGGCTAGTAGTTACCCCGCCGATCCTACTACCACCACTGCAGGAACCAAAACAGACACCGACGGCGACACGGCTATGACCGGCGGCGGTGGTGAGGATGAATCCGAACTTCTCACGCGCGGCGTCTGCACGAAGAAACGCTGCGAGAGGCATAAGCAGTGGGTGAAAGTACAGCAGCAGGATATTGCGTTTGAGGAGCGGACGCTTGCGGATGATCTTGTTGCTTGTGAGAAGGAGGCTAAGGCTGTTGTTGAGCGGGCGGTTTTGCGGATGTGGGCGGAGAATGGGGACGCTAATGCTAATGCAGCTGCTGATGCCAGTGTGGATGTTAATCCAAATGCGAATGAGGAAGCTACATTGACTGTTGCAAACGGGGATGGCAGTGGCAGCGGGAGGATGATTGCTTTATGCTCGTCCGACCTTCCGTGAGGGCAAGGAAGAAAGAACGAGGAATCGATGGGTTGGATATGGGTACATTGAGGTGGCGTTCATGGTACTTATCCGCTTGGCTTTGCTCTGGTCGTTTCAATGCATAGCATGAACTGGCGTATTAGGGCCAACCAACTAACTACCCTATCCCTCCCTGTGTACTACTAGCGGATAATTGGGAATAGGGAGATCAAGATCCGGCGGGAATAGCTATCTATACTAGGTATGTGTACGATAGGCAACGTAGCATAACATATCATACAATAAGCACCTGCATCTTTTCTCGATAATGAACTTGATAAACACAATTATTTCGTCCTTGAGTCTTGGGGCTTCTTCCAATTGCTTGTCATTTACACTCTTGGGAAGTTGGCATAGGGTTATGGTGCCGGAAAGCAAGAACTGCACTAGTCAGCTGAAAAACGTGCCATTTTGGTTGTATCATAGAGCATGTGGTATGGTGAGGGAGAGCTTACGTGGGCCCGATTCGGAGTCTCCTTGGATCGGTACCTGACATCTACAGCAGAAATGACTCATGATCTGCCACAACTGCTCGCGAGGTAAAAGGAATCAATGAAACCTTCGACCTTCGAAAATTATACTTCCTACCGAGCTCCCATCCGAACACTCCAGTGAAGAACCATGGCAGACCTACGCAAAACAGCAGACATGGCCGCCCAAGCAAGAGACCGCATCGCCCACCACATCTATCAAACGCCGCTGATTCCCGCACAAAAGACAGGGCAGGAGCGCGGTGGCGGTGCAAAGGTGCTCTTCAAGCCGAGAACTTCCAACTCACGGGGTCGTTTAAGATTAGGGGCGAATGGCCAAGACGTCAATGCCATCCCAAGCCCAATGCCAAATCACGCACGAATGGGAATGGGATTAGGACCGGGGATGCAGGTGGGAAGCTCATTACTGCCTCCTCAGGGAACCATGGGATAGCCGCTGCATGCGCGGCGCGTGCCCTCTCAAGGAACCTCACCGTCGTCCTCCCTACGACAGTCGTCCCGGCAAAACTGGATAAAATCAAGTCCTACGGCGCGAATGTGAATGCCATCCTGCATGGCGACGAAGCCGGCGCGAGTGAGCAATATGCGAAGCGGCTTGCTGCCGAAGGCGAATACACTTATATCTCGCCGTATAACAATATCGACATTGTTTCCGGGCAGGGGACGGTTGGGCTTGAGATCCTGGAACAATGTGAGAAGTTGGACAACATCTTCATTCTCATGGGTGGTGGGGGTAAATCAGTGGTGTGGGCTCGGTCATGAAAGCGTTTAGCCCCCAGACGAGGGTGTACGGCGTCGCTGCGACGAACTCAAAGGCGCTGGCGGAGTCTATGGCTGTTGGGCATGTTGTGCAAACGGAGCATAGACCTACCTTGGCTGAGGGGGTGGCGGGGGGGTATTGATGAAGACACGATCACGCTTGGTTTGGCTGGCGCTGTGGTTGATGAGGTTATCGTGTGTGATGAGGACGAGATCGCAAAGGCGTTGGAAGCCCTTGCTTTTGAGGAGAGTTTGGTTGTCGAGGGGTCGGCTGCTCTTGCTCTTGCTGCTTGCTGCTTACTTGAAGGTTTCTCAGAAACTAAATCTGGACGGCCAGACTAGTGTCGTTCTCTTGTGCGGTGGGAATGTTGACCGCGCCGTGGTGAAGAGTGTTCTCCGTGGCTTCTGATCTAGGGGTCCTGTAGGAGGAAACAGTCTGTCTCCCTGCTCAACTGTCTATGAATAGATGTAGATATCTACCGATTCAAGGAGACTTCAACACGAACCACGTATGCTAATTAGAGAATTTATATCTGACTATGCATTGTGGATGATGGGTAACATGATATCCGTACATCCGTACACTAATCAAAGCCACAATTAACAACTGCATCCTTTTTTTCCCTTTCCGTTTATTAACCATACAGAACTCACTACCTTTTATTCAGAAAGCTGGAGGTTACTACATCTAAAGCCTCACGTGAAGCCTATTGGATCCGTGAAATCATGAAGGACCCTTGTCTATTTAATAGACCACCTGCACCCAGCATCCTGATACACATGAATAACATATGATAGCAAGCTCATAACACATTGACATCCGATATCACTACACCCGTGATATGGCTGATCAAGGCATCATTCAGATCAGACAGATCCCTCCAGCTGACATGGTTGCAGATGGCTACACGAAGCCTCTGGGATCTGAAGCTCAATCTTATTTCATTCAACTGCTTAACCTCCTTTTACCAGTGTGCGGCTTAAGATATCTATAAGCCCACTGTGTATTAATCATCTTAGGCGGCTGAAGACCCTCTCTGCAAAAACTCGAAAATGGCATCAAACCCCTCCGGCTCCTTAATCCAATGCCCATCCCCCTCTGCCCCAGCGTACTCTTTCCACTCAACATTCCCTGTAAGCCCCTTCAGAATCCGCAACGCTTGCCTTCCCAACTCCACAGACACCCAGTCATTGTCCGTCCCGTGCCCCAACAAAACAGGTGTGGCTGAAAGAGGTAAAGATTCACCCTGGCTATCCGCTGGCTCAGATGCTCGGGGAACTCCAATGGTCTTGCTACAGAAGTCGCATATCAGCCGCTGTATCTGGGTTTTGTCGGACCCACTAGATGTAGCACCCGACTGCTGGATCAACTCGTCCATCTCATGAGCGAAGGGAAGCCAGCCACAGAATCAAAAGACACCACCGAGGCACTGATTGATTCTCCCCCTTGTGCAAAGGAGAGTCCACAAAGCAGTCGCCATGCCCTGGCTGATTCCCCCCAGGTAGACGTGGCTAGCTTTTCCGTCGAGCAATTTGATCTCCTCTTCAAGGAGATCGAGGATATAGGAAACGGACTCCCTTAGTCCTTCAACTTGCAGTTCCTGACATTCTTGGATATCAGAAAGGAATATGCATCGAACCAGGAACAAAGCTCTTCCTGGAAGCGTGTTGACAGGCGGTCGCGTCGCGCGAGGTGGGAAACACCCAACGACAGGTTGGAAGAGCATCATGAAGATTTTTACTCTTAGAGGTCACGGAAGAAAAAAAGCTCCTCGGCAAATTCAGGGCCATTACTCCCACGGCCGTGGACGGGGATGGCGGTGTGCGTGTGTGTGTAGAATGGGGAGGATGGAGATAGATGGCGGGAAACTCCATGTTCGCACGAGGCTGTTTGTGTCTGACAGTCCAAGCTGCCCTAAACCAACAACGGAAAGTGACTGGTGTATTGGAGGAAAGACGTGAACTGGCTAGGGCTATGCTGGAGGGGGAGAAGAGGACGCCTCTCTGCGAAGCAATCTCGGGAGCCGCCGCAGCCCTGGGCGCACAATATATGTAACATCACTGGGGTAACTGTAGTATACAGTGAACGTATTTCCTGTGCATACTCTCAATCCTATGGACATACATTCCTCCTTTTAAGACATCGTAGTAGAACTCATACCATCCAGTCGCAGCAGCAAGCTTGGGCCCTGGGAATCGAGCTAGTGGGTGGAAATAGAAACGATAAATAACAAGCCCCGCGCTATACATGTCAAAAGCGGCAGGAAGGGCCCCATATAGCCAGTACATGCCGCGGTGAGTGTAAAAAGGGAATAATGCAATGATCTGAAGTCCCTATCGTCGCGTTGTGTTTTGATCCGCGGGGAGGGAATAGTGTTGAGAAGGCCGGTGGCGGCGGTAGCAGGCTGAATGCGACAGGCAATCTATGTTGACAACCCAACTTTAAAAAAGAGGGGAGATATTCAAGAACAGAGACAAAGGTAGGGCAATACGTGCCTCCAGCGACAGGCTCGAGGGGCTTATCTCCATGCATACGTCACGCTGCCAGCACATTTCCATGGAAGTCAGATCAGACCACTTGGTCTCCTTCTCTTCTACTGTCTTATCTCCTCTGTCTTCTTCGAACATGAAATACAGACACCCTACAGTAGTCGACTTCGCCACGTACGAAACCCACGGACTGCGTGATGGCATCTCACTGACGTAGTTGCCCGAGAAAAAATGGATAGCTATCCCCTACGGTTATCATCAACCTATCTTTAGTTTTCTACCTCTTATCCCCGAAATCCTCCGGAGTGGACATAGACTCAGTCTTGGACAGGCTAAGACATATACTTAGCTTTGGGCTCCGGCCAAACACACCACCTCCCCGTTCCCTCCCCCGTCCGATCCTTGACTACCTCAATGACCCTCCCTCCTCCGATCCTCGAAACAAGTAAGTGTGTATCGGTCTCGCCATCCAGCGACTTCATGAGCAGGCTTGGGAAGAGCGGAGTATCTGGTGCTGACGTGCTGAATATAGTTTGGGGAGCTCCGCTGTTGATAGTAGTGGTAGAAGTAGGCCCGTCATCTCGAGTCTCAGCTTGAATATCGCCCTGATGCTGACTTTTTAGATTCGAGAAATGAGGGGAAGACCCAACACCACTTAGATTCACCAGAATGACCGAAAGAGGTAGAGAGGTGTGAGAATAAGACCGCGATAACCTTGTTACACTCCGAAGTAAACTCCCCAATACGGCTGCGCCACGAACGGCGTTCGACGAGCGTATGATTGATTCGGTGAGTGTATCGAGGCCGGCTAGGATGAGGACTGATTGTGTTTCTGGTTCTGGTTCTGGCTCTGATTCGCTGCGTTGCTGCGGGGTTCGGCTCTGTTGCTCGGCCTGATTCTGGGCCAGGGCGTGTAACTCCCTCTCGACGGCACTCAGAGCATCAACTGCGCCCTTGAAATCAAAGACGGGATAGAGGGTTACCGAGTCGAGGAGGGGAATTGCTTCGTTTCGATTGAGCGGGGGTGGGCGTTTGCTATAGGTGCTGGTATTGGATTGAGATTCGGATTGGGAGAGGAGAGAGGAGAGGAGAGCTTGTGGCGAGAAGATCGTGCAGGGCTGCGGGTGGATTATGTATGCTTTTGCTTTTGGTTGTAGTTGTGGTTGTGGTTGGCTATGGCCATGTCTATACAGCCAGCTTGTAAGAAGATGGCGAGGGAGCTATTATAGATGTATATACGTTAACATAACCATTTGGCCCCGGGATACGACGATATGAAGATAGTTAGATAGGTGGATTGCAAAGATAAGACATACCTCCCCAACAAACTCATCCTCATTCCCACTGCTAGTTCCATCCGGCGCCGCCGCTCTTAATCTCGAGAAACCGATCACTGTCCCGGGCCGAAAGATACTGCCCTCATCCGCAGTTATTTTTTGATCGGTGGATAACGGAGACGCAGCAGGTTGGCGAGGGTGCAAGCCTTTTTCAACGTCGAGTGTCAAGTCCCACGTAAGGTTCTTGGACTTGAATGAGGGAAAGGGTGGCTCTTCGAATGAACGGGCATGATCGTGTCCAGTCGAATTCTCAGTCCTCAAGAGAGAGGAAGCCAATATAGCCTCCGCCGGGGCTGCTTTGAGCATGGTTGCGTTGTGTTGCTTTTGTTTGGGTGAACCAGATCACTGGGATACGATACATCGGGAGTCTGCGAGGTCTAGGATTCAGTTTTCCGGGTACTGCTTGGTCCCAGAGATAGATTTTAATGCTCGTGGCGGGTTGGAACCCTTCCCATCGTAACTGGAAGTGGAAGTGGTGAGATCGTGGAGATTGAGATTGAGATTGAGATTGATATCTAATCGCACTGTATCAATGTGTGGGGTAGACTAGAGCGCTATATGTTGCACTGACCATGCAAATATATCGACCGATCTGCTCTTCGCCCCTTCTGTAAAGCAATGCAGCTCTTTTTGCCATTCTCAATTCTCTACTCTACAACCTCTACTACACTATACGAGGTCATTGCTGCTCCAGACAGTGAGCCGGGTGAGTCAGGTGATCTGCTCACCCTCAAAGGTGATTTCCAGAGTCTCCGAACTCTCACCCTTCGACACCTTCACTTACCCCATACTCACCCTGCCCTTTTCTCTTTCTTCATGTCGACTCTGCTCATGCTTTTGTCTAGTTAGCCACCGCCCGCCCCCGGAGGCCTATACATCTCAAGCATACTACTCATCCGCTGCCTCTGCCCCGCCGTGAACTGATATCTACACGGATCATTCGTGTAGTCCATATGGTTGTGGATCGGGTCTACCCGGGGCTGCTGCCGACAACTGTCACGTCTCTATGTCGAGGCGGTTATCAGTCAACGTGCTGACTTTTACGTGCTGACTTTTGCTTGCTAGTACACACGAACCATGGGACACCCAGTCGCTGCGCTCGCCTCCGCCGGCGTATCATCAACAAGGTCACCACCGCCAGTGCAACCGCCCTGAAATGTATGCAGCAGGCCCAGCCAGTGGCCCCTCTCATGAACGCCGATTTTGCCTCGTTGTGAAAGCCATAGATCACACGGGGGATGACTGCGCGGTTCAGAACGACGCCGTCGAGTTGCGTGTTGTTTGCGGCGTTCTAGGGAAAAGGTTCTGGAGTTGTGGTTAAGCGCCAGCCATCAGCACCTTTCTTTCTGTCTCGTAACGCCCCGAACGCAGGTTTGCAAGGTAAGGCGTGGATGAGAAAATCACACTCACGCATATCCAAATAGATCATTGACGAGTTGACCTTGAGGAACAATATAAAAGTTTAGTGTCTGCAGGTTGCCCGTACGGACTTCTTTGACTCGGTTTTCACCATCCGTGCCCGGCCCAACAGGGCCCATGTTGGCAAGTACGCGGCGATCTGTCCCGTTCAGAACGAAGCTGAAACCCGGGACCTGGAAGTACCGGTTGAGGACTATTATCTGCACAGTTCTCCTACTATTACCACCTTAAACTAACCATAAAGCCAGCCATGGAGTGGCCACTGCGTTGACCTGGCCTACCTACCTTACACCGAAGCAGCCCAGTGGTGCCTAATTGATATTTCCAATCCCGTCATGGCACCTGCACTCCCCTTCCGATCGGGACTTAAGAACTACAGCTACCGCTCAACTGCAGTCAAAAGGTGGGTTCCATTGGAATACTATGTGTATCGGTATCCTTCGTAGATTCTAGCCAGTCGAGTCGAGTCGAGTCGAGTCGAGTTGAGTTGATAATACTTAATAGTATACTGGGTATAGTATCAACAGTGCGGAATGTTCTAACTCCCGTGGACAGATAAGGAGCTCGAACCCGAAATGGGAGCCTGCCCTGGGAGGGCTAGGTCTGGGGCTAAACTTGAACTTGAGGCAGGGCCCGGGGAACATGTCCCACTCGGGCGAATCTACGGAGTAAATCTAGGGTTAGTCTCTCAGTTAAGGAGGTCCCAAGGAGGTAGGTAGGTAGGTAGGTATCTTGAGTAAGGTAGGCATAAATTTGATCTACACTCTGTGGAATGGAAGAGGTACGAAGTGCAAGTGCTTACACGTGTCCAACAATGAATTATATCTGCGCCGCCCAAGGCAAGGAAGGCAGGGCAAGGACCGAAAACACTGGACCCGACCACAACAAAACGGCAATCTCGTACCTAGGTTTCGCTTTGCTGGCGCGAGAGCGGGACGAGGGCGCCAACAGAATATGTAGAGTACACGTATATGGATGTCAACTTTACTTCATAGAAGGAACTAGGTAAACTCCATGCTAACACAACAAGAAGACCAAATCAACTCAATGCGCCATAACACCATCGGCCTCAAGCCGCCTAAACCAAACCAAAACCAAATGCTTCGTTATCATTGCCATTGCCGTTGCAGGGTGATCGTAACCAAATCGGACATATACAAGCAAAACACAGGCTAAACAGTTTACTCAGTACTGATACGGTACTCTCGCGGCGGGTCAAGTCGTCGCTGCACTCGCCCGCGGCGCAGCATTGTTTAGCTGGCGGTGGTATGATCCGATCGGTTGGAAGCCCCTGGTACAGAAGAATAACGTTAGTTAGTCTGCTTCGTGCTATAGATGTAAACATCAGTGGACAAGAGCTTACCTAGCCAGATCAAATCCCGCACTATCATCATCATCCTCCCCATCCTCGACATGATGATTTGCATGGCCATGGCCATGCCCAGGGTCACCTCTCTCATCCCCTCCTAGCCCATTCGTAGCCGGCCCATGTCCATGCCCTTGTCCATCCTCTTTTCGTGCACTCAACGGCCGACCACTCGCACTACCAACCCCGTTCGACGTTCCCGGTTTACTCGGGGAGACCAAATTTGGCGGCGGCGGAGAACTACTCGGGATGTTATCTAGTACATCGGCCTGATCGCCCATCTGTCCGCCCTTCAACGGCGACATGTCAGCGACTGGCCTTGCTGGCGTCGAACCGATATCTGCAAACTTCCAGAACTGCGCGGGTGAGCTCATGGGCATGAATTTTGACGGGACCTGTGCTGTACTCGGAGGCGGAAGACGGGGTTGGTGACGCTGTGGTGCGGGGGTTATCATTGACGAGGGGCCGTCGTCGTAGTAACTTGACGAAAGCACGGGTGGGGATCGGGTAGCGTTATCTGATAATCCATAGGCGCGGCTGAGGGCTGGTGTTTGTTTCGTTGCGGAGCGGTTGGGGAGGGGCGAGGGCTCGTCGTAGTCGCGGTGATGTGGGTTAGGAGGGCGGAGGGATGGGGGCTCGATGGCGCCGTTTCGGGTCGCGCGGGAGCCGCGCTCAGGTGTGTATGCCTCGACTGGCGCGACAGGGAACGAGCTGAAGCTGGGTGAGGAGACTAGGGGAGATTTCTTTCCGGCGGAAAAGACGGATTCCATTCCGCTGGCGGCTGCGGCGCGATGTGTGGAGGTGTCTTTGGTTGCTGGTGATGATGGCGCTGAGGATTGCGCGCCGCCCTTGCGGAGTTGTTTCTTCCAGTATTCGTCGCGGTGTTCTGGCGCGATTTGCCATTTCATGCCCTTTCCTGGCTCGTCTGTTCGACGAGGAACCTTTTGGAATGCTTTGTTTAGGGACAGATTATGTCGAATGGAATTCTGCCAGCCGCTTTGCGAGTGTCGGTAGAATGCGTACTTGTCCATGATCCAGTTGTAGATGTTGTTGAGGGTAAGCTTCTCCTCGTCGCTCGAGAAGATCGCCTGCGTAATGAGCGTCGCGTAGCTGTACGGCGGTTTCAGGTCCTTGGCCGCGTCCTTGCTATAATCAATCTCCTCTGTGCTCTCCATCATCATGCCTCGGTTATACAACGGCGACTGCTTGGCTGTTCGCGCTCCGATGGTGTCGGGCGAGCGCGGCGGTGGGGTGACTTGACGCTTGAGGAACTGCGGAGCGGGCGCGAGTTGAGGGGGACCTGTCGAGTTTGGAACTTCTTGTGTCTTGACAGCCGTGGGCGTTGGCTGAGGATGCGCATGGTGCGAAGCGTCAAATGCCGCGGGATCATCTTCACCGTTGGCCATCCGTTGCGCGCGCTCAATGAAGCTCGGGTGGATGTTCGCCTTGTCACCGGGTGTAACAAACATCATCGACGTGTTCGCAATCTCAATGATATCGCCACACGAGAGTACAGCATCGGTACCGCGTTTGAGGATCGCCTGATTCAACCGAACGCCATTACGGCCGTTGACGCGAATATGCCACGAGGCCGTCTCCTCGCCATCATAGAAAATCTCCGCGTGCAGGCGCGACACGAACTTACTCGGACCCAGGTCGACGTGAACCTCCGGCAGGGCCCGCGCGGCGATAGTAACAGGACTCGACTGTTGATCTAGCTTGGGCTCGCGATCAGGTTCGCGGCCGATATTGACATGGAGCGATTTGACGTAGTACGTCCAGTTCCGGCCGGCGATTTTCGCGTAAGCGCGAATACTCTGCTTGTTTTCAGTCTTCGCGTTTGAATGATCTCGACTAACGCGCAGTTCTTCACGGGCGACTTGGAGATATGAAATGACAAGGTCGACGAGATCTTGGTTTTCTGACAGTTCACGCTCGGGCGACGACCCATCCGCTTCATCCGCGGACTCGGCTTTCACGGGTCGTGTGAGTTGAGGGGAGGTTCGGGTATCGACCTATAGGCGTGTTAGAATTTTATTAGCTCGTGGAATAGTCAAAGACGCGATAGAAGTCCAGAGAAAAAAGCGTGCATGGACTCGAGACCGGAAACGCACCTTGCGCTTTTTGTTTGAAGGTCGCGTGGGCGATGAATCCGGCGCCTCTGCGTCTGAAGTTTCCTGGAGTTGGATTTCCTTGCGCCGCGCGCGCCGGCGGTTAGAAAGAGGCATAATCCGGTGTTGATAAATTTGCGTCGCCGGTCGTTGGTTCCGAGTTGTCGGTTTGTTTATATCTGCTCGATGATGGAGGAGGGTAAATTTCGCAGGCTCGTGGGTGCGCGTTGATCGGTGATCCGGGTTTAGCGGTGGACAGTAGTAATCACGACAGAGGGCGAAGTCGAGTTAGCGAAAAGAAAAGCGGCGACTGAGTAATGGATTTTGGACGAGCGACAACAAATGATGACCTAAAGAGGCCTCGGAGAGCAGCGAACCATGGAAGAAGAAATCGAGACGAAAAGGTTTGCCACTCGCGCAACGACGCGCACTGCGCACTGGCGCTTTAAGAATGAGGCCCAGCCACCGCGGGGAGGCCGGTAGTAGAGACGGAGTGGGTAGTGGTAGTGGGGTCAGAGTACAAGAGGCAGGAAACAAATAATAGAAACAGTTATTACTAGAGTAACTCTGCAAGAGTAAGCGGGTGTAAACAAAATGCAGCATCGAACCTGCAGAGAGGCGGAAGTAAAGTACAAGTCCATGCAGAGTCAAAGAAGTGACGTTGTTGTTCCTACCTTTACCGCGACCGCTCCAACGGAGAGTGTGGAGTTCCCACCACTCCAAGTTCGAGAGTTGACACCGATCGACAAGTTCAATGCTCTGCTTTGTCTTCTCAAGTCTTATCGCCGTTATTATACCCAGCCAGCCCTAATCAAGACTAGACTAGTCTTCTGCAGCCAGCAAATGAAAAGGGAACGGCACGATACCACGCTGCAGCAGGGCAAACTTGATGATGTTTTTCCGGATGCAGTCACTCAATCAACACCCACCCTGAAGACACCTCTAACCATCCACATCTGACCAAGGGGACTCGAGCAAATTCTCTCTCTGCAGCAGTAAATAAGCGCATCTTACCCACCGCCGCCCATGGAACAGAGCTTGACCTTCTGTTTGCGTCACTGCCATTCCCATCTGCGATATCCGCTGTCAAAGGATTCAGAAGCGCCCTGGAATGCTTCTAGCTTGTCTTCTCTATTCGTTCCTTGAATCTTGGACGGCACCGTAGCATTTTAGAGGTGTCCCAAACAAGCGCCCTGTTGAAAACGGCGTCAATAAACTTGTAGGGGACTGCCGAAGCTGTTGGAATTTGTTCTTGTATGGAGTCGCTATAAAGGTCATGTCTCTGCGTTAATTTGGCTAGATGTAGCGGCAGTGATCGCGGTACAATGGCTTCTCTAGAGACATTGGAAATAAGAATGGGCTTATTCCCAGGTTTCTTGAAGTTCAGTGGTTGGAAAATAGGATAGGAGAGCCTCTCGTCCCGAGGTCCCGACTAGGCACGCGCTTTCCTATATTGCTTTTCTACAACAGCATGTGTGAACAAAACTCTTGAAGAGTGAGGTGAATTTCCAATAATGGAGCGGATATAATAATAGGTACATCAAGGAAGATACAAATGATAGATAAATAGAAGGATCCAATAAATACAAGCGCAATCCAGTGAATTTATCGCAATAACCCCAGAACACCGGCCACAAACGAAAATCAAGCTACGATGAATGATCATGAACTGAAATGAATGTACTCAGTCCATCTGCTATTCTGTAGGCATTTTGGAATCACCATCTTCGTCCAACCCTCGCAGCGTAGGATACATGACATTACTCTCGCTGTCCGTCTTCATTGGCACCGTGCGCGGTGAGCGAGGGAGAGAAGAAGTCTCAACGCCCTCCATTTCCTCATCCGCTTTGTGAGTCTCTGAAGACTGCGAGGGGCTGCCCTGCTCCATCTCATCGTTGAACTCACCCTTCTCCAGGCGGTTCGCAATGTAGTTACGCAGGTACTCGATAAGTCGGACGTTCTCAACCCATTCGGACTGGACGTCTGACTGGTCCGCCACCTCGGTCGCGGCCTTGGCGGTCCGCATAACATCATCCTCGCTCGGCGGTCCCGAGTGCAGAGCGGGATCAATGAGACTGGAAGAGATCTGCTTGGGAGTTCGCTCGCCCGACTCTTTGTCATCGCTGGATGTGTCCATTGCCTCGGATGCTGCCCGAGAAACAGGGCGGGCCCGCTGCAATGTGCCTCCAGTGTACCTACGACGCTCGTCGTGGTCAAAGATGCCACCCAGGGTAGAGGGAGGGGCGGCACTTGACGCAGCTGGGTAGCCGGCGGCCATGCCGTCAGTTGCGGAAGGGAGACGAGGGTACATGCTGGAGCCGCTCTCATGAGGTGGCGAGACACGGTGAGCGGATGGCAAGGAAATCGGAGAGCGTCCCGAGGTGTACGATTGCGCACTTGAAGGAGGTGTCAATGCAGGAGTGCTGGCCGAGGGAGAGTGGGCAGAGGTGTTTGTGAGGATAGGGCCTGCAGTGTGGGCCGCGGCATGGGCGGGAGGAAGTTGGGTGGGAGGCGAGTGGCGGTAGCTCATGCTACCGTGAACATAGTGCGCACCGGGCTGAGCGACACCAGCCGCAGCGACGTTGTCGTCATTCTCGTATATCGTGTCTTGCATTTGCTGCAGGAACTGATCAATGTTGATCAAATCGCTCTTCGTGCGGACATTGCTCATGGGAGGAAGGTGGTAAGCTGGCGCTGGGTGAGGGCCACCACCGTAAGGGCCACCAGCAACAGCTACGGGGGCGGGCATTGGCTGGTACTCTGGCAGGGGTGCGGCCGACAGAACTGGTAGAGACAGGTTCTGTAAGCTGAGCAGACGCTGGCCAACGGCAGCGTAAGAGTTGGGGTCGAACTGGCGACGCTTGAGGTCACCGAAGAACTCGTTGAGCGCATCATATCCGCGCTTCTTGGACTCATAAGAGGCGTGACCGGGCTCGGGGCCAGTGTTCAAAGCGTAGTAGACGTTACCGTAAGACGGGTTTGATGGCTGAGGTGGGTGATGAGCCTGGTAATACTGGGGAGGTCCATGAGCATAGCCCTGGCTGGGAACGGGGTTCAGAGCAGGCTCAAAATAGTGTGCAGCAGCAGCGTAACCTAAGATTAAAATTAGTTTGCGACTAGCAACACATGTGAGACAAGGGCATACCCTTCGCGTTTTGTCCAAACATGATATCTGGGTTGCGAGAGCCAGGCTCTGGCGACCGTACCAACACAGAGTCATCAGCATGAGTCTTGACATGCTTCTTCAGATCCTGGGGACGCTTGAATGCCTTTCCACAGAAATCACACTTGTGCGGTTTCAGAGGAACGTGGACCCGGATATGAGAAGTGATGTGGTCGCGTTTCACGGTAGTAGTACGACAACTACCCCATTGGCAGGTCAGGTTGAGGTTGTTTGTGCTCTTTCGGCCAACATGGCGCTCGCAGACGTGTTCCTATACAGAGAATAAAATTAGCGATGTTGCTTAAATTTCCGGTGCGACCGGGCGATAACCAACTTACATATAGAGACTCTGGAGTAGGGAGCTTCTCGGAGCAGCCTTGCCACATGCAAGCAAGTTCCTCGACGGGACGAGATGCATTCGAGGCTGAGTTGGATGCAGGCGCCACAGGCGAGGTAGCAGCATTACCGTTGACTTGAGGACTAGCCACGGCAGCAGTGGCTGCAGCCGCCGTCGCGGTCACAGAGGGAGTCGCGACAGACGAGACCTGGGCAGCGGGCTGTTGTGTGGTGGGTTGCTCCTGGGCCGGCGGCGCGACCACAGGAGCGACCGCAGTCGAAGAGTCTTGTTCGGACATGGTGCCAAGAGAAATCTTGTGTTGCTTGGGAGCGGGAGTTCAGGCACTCAAGAGGGAATTCTGTCCAGAAAACAGAATCACAAACTCACGGCAACAGAGGCCGGTTCTTTGATGAGCAGAAATCCAAATGTTTGTATGGTGAGGCACGGTCGGTCGGACGATACAGAAAAGACGCGTGCCAAAGCAAGGATACAGGCTAGAAAAACCGGGGGAGCGAAAAGGAAGAAGGGAGAAGGGGACTGGGGGAAAGCTAAGTAATAAGACAGCAGGAAATAGGGGACGAGATAAAGGACGAGACAAGTCGGGGGTCTTGGGATGAAGAGGGGGGAAGGCTTGGGAGTGCGGACTGCGAAAGCCGAGAGTGCCCAGACGACCCGGGAGGGACAAGAGCGACAAGGCCGGCCAAGCTGGGTGGGGGGCAGTGCACAGGTGGCGTTACCGGTTGTCTCTCGGTAGCGACCTGAGCACGCTGATTGTTCTTATTTATGGAATGAATGTATGCAGTCAGTTCATTCAGAGTCCTCGAGTGAAGAAATGTAACCAACAAGATCAGGGAGTGTTTGCTTCACATAGCTATTACTCCGCTGACTCGAGACTTGGGCGTCAAGTTTCAGCTGCGAAATATGCTGGGCTGCGGCTGCGGACCACTTTGTTCGAATTGTCCACGGATGCGCCAACTCCCGTGGAAATAATACCGTAAATACACAAAATTACTTAGTCAGGCCGCAACAGCGTGGTATTTCCTCACGCTCCTTTCGCCCAATACTCTGCTCTCCTCTGGCTGGACCGTCCCAGTCCAGACTCACTGCACTGCCAGTGGACTGATCATGTTCCATAATTTCCCGTTTGCGTTAGGAAATCACGCATATTCTTGCAATTCTAGTTGGACCGAAGAATTCCCAGAGACCCAGGGTTGGCATCTCGTCTTCGCCACGGGCTCAATTCCAACGGCAAATTGGCAATCTTGGCGACAAGTCCGCTCCGGGATGTCTTGGTTGTCTCGGCTGCCCAGCAATGGAGGGGAGTGCCATGAGGTCCTCGCTTAGCCACATTCCCAGATATTTATGCTGCCTGCTCGTATTACCTTAGTCCTGGCTGGATGGCTCTGCCCTGTTTGGATGGGTGCAAATTTACGGCGCTTACTTTATAAGATCAAAATGTGTGCTTAGTCCACTTATTCACTCACCAGCCTCATCCAAAGCGCTGGGAAGCATTCCTTGGAATCTCCTGTTAGCGATTTCAGACTCCACGGGCAGTCTCCACGATCAGTAGTCCAAGTTTCGGAAAAAAGGAAGTCAAGTGACGGCTCTCTTGTCGCACTGCAGCCCCTGGATGTCGCTCTCAATACTTTGTTTTGGTAATGGTGGCATGCTTGGGGGCCAAATCACCGCTCAGATGCCCCGATGCAGCCACTGACAGGTCAGCCATGTGGTATCAAGCGTGTCTCAAGGCCATGTATATAACTTGTCGTCTAGTGTTCCCTCACAGTTCTCGAACATCACTTCACACCCTCGATGATATCGGCCAAGATATTCCTCCCCAAACCAGGACAAACCTGCAGAGTCGCGGGCTTATTACGTATTGCGACGGTTGAAATCGCGACAACGTGCTTCTGCCATGGAATCCTGCTGACGAGCGGACAAGGATGCCCGTCCGTCCTTGGGGCTTGGACTCTCAGCCTTACCGCCGAGTGCAAGATAAAGCGTGAGTGGTAGCATTAACCCATCATGACCACATGGCCGCAGGTGTGTCACACCCTGAGAAAGTTTCGGTTGGAATGGAGTTTGCAGATTCGTCGTTCACACGTTGAAAACATCTAGATTGGAAATATATATCGTTGTCGGCAGGTTTGAGGAAGCTGGAGGGATACTCCCGCATTTGAACGCCGTTGGATAAATCGGTAGAATACTGCAATATCCAAAAGAAGTAATGAGCATAGAATGCTTCTTGAATTGCTAGGAATCAAGTACTAGTAGAAATAAAGATTTTCAAACGGGATTACTTCAATGGCGAGAATTTTGGAGCAAGGCCGTGGCTGAGATGCAAGAAATTCGATACCACGAAGCAGAGGCCCCTCCCCGTTGCCTCCCCGTGCCTTCCCAACGCTGCGGCAGAAGTTATTTGACTACCGGTGCCGTCTTGGAGAAAGAGTCAATCGCAATAAGTTAATTCTCATTCATTCTGACTAGATGAAATGGATGCTGATAAAAAAGATATCATCCGAGTTGGATTTTCTCCTATGTGAACAAATAGGTAACGACTAAGTCTCAAATAAACCCCCGCCGCAACTTCCCCAGTGCCTGAATTCAGAGACTACCCATTAGAGACATTGCACTATGCAGTACTGTCTTGTAGCTCGCTCAAGCCTCTTCATTCGAGTCACTCAGATCGACACATATGTGAGGCCGGGCCTTAGCCGAGTCATTGCTGACTGGCTTCAATGGCGTCGAACTGTGGTCTGTGCCAATTCTGTCAGTGATCATCATGGCCACCAACACTTGCATTGTATAGCGCGCATCATTCCCCGCATTATGCAAGTTCCATCCAGTCATCCCCAGCTCCCCAACAATGGCCCCAAGCGACCGTGGCTCGGTCTCGCCGCGAATCATCTGAAAGCAAGTTGCGGTGTCAATATGGTCGTCAAACTTAGAAGCCCCGGCGGAGTCGTCTATGATGTGAATACCTGAAAGCCGGAGGTATTGGATGTCGGATTCAAGATTATGGCCCACGAGCACCAACGGACGGCGCTTCTTGTCAGGGCCGTCGAAGAAAGAAGGGGAGGCAAAGAAATCCTGCACCGATAGTGGAACATTATCAGCAGAGACCAATTCGCTAGCCCCAAATTCAAATTTATCGGGACAACCACGGACGTACAGCTGGTTGACATGGTGTTCGTACTCTTGCACGCGCAAATGACGAGACTGGATCTGAGCCTGCCAGTTTTCGCCCTTCGGTCCCGGTGCAACGCCAACAATGTCGCGGGTGTCAAGCGCTGAGATTCCCACTTCAGTGACTCGATTATGACAACGTTCATTAACCTCGACATCGACACTAATGAAGACAGGTTCTCTCCAGAACGGATAAGGAACAGGGCTGTCCGCCGCGAGACGTGGAGATTCGGGGTCAGGGACTTGGTCCCATTTGTAGTCGATCAGGTCGGACGAGTCTGCACGCAGACCAAGATAACATTGGGTCCGTTTAATGGTATCACGTATATCAATGTCATGCTGAATTCGGAGGCGTTGCTTCTTGGCTTTGAACTTGGATTTGGACTTCGACTTTGCCGCGGAGACGGCCGCTTCCATCATCTTCTCATAGGCCATGAACTGCTCGTCCATTTCACCTGGTCTGATTCTCTGAACATCTGTTTGTGGAATGGTCGCCTCCAAGCGGTCTTTGACAGTTCGGCTGTCTGTGTGGCCCAAGAAGGTGGGCTGAGGGAATCCATCACGATTGAACTTGAGCACGAAACCTTTCTCTTCATCTGGAGGAAGAGCGAGCGAGCATTGAAGAGCCTTGTTGATATCACGAAAGAACCTGCGGGCCTGAGTCGTAGGGACGAGTATGATGGGGCGTCCGCCGAGACGAGGAGTCGCATGGATGTAGTAGCTGTTGTGTTAGTATTTGGTGGGCCTGGTGGTCGAAGGGTACTTACAGGTCCCAAGGCCGCTCCCAGAATTGGCCCCTATCAAAGAATCCGCTTGCCACCTTTAGCATTAGATCTCCATGGATATGCTGGTACGGGAACTTGGACAAAGCAACCACGGGGCAGAACGTGTCATCGTGAGGACTAGGCGCGTCATGAGCTGGAACAACTGCGGGTGTTGTCCTGCCTTGCTCGGGGTTAGAGAGGCTAAGCTCGGCGAGCTTGTTGGCCGAAGACTCTGCGAGGGGAGCTGATGCCTCGGGCTGGGAAGCTGTTGTTGGCTCCGCCGGTTGAGGTTGGGGACGGAGGCGAGTGTTAATCCGAAGGATTGCTTCGTCTTGAGCAAACAGTAGCTGAAGACGTTCGGACGGGACCATAATGACGAAGATCACTCAGGAATGACCAGGTCCGCTAACCGAGGAAATGGAAAGGAAAGGGAAGAGGAGGAGGAGGAAGAAGAAGAAGAAGGTCGAGGCTGGAGGGAGGGAGTCGTGCCCTCCCACCTTGATACCTTTCAAGCAAACGGAGAACTCAAGAGTTGTAACACAACAAACGAGCTCCATTGCTTGCGTTATATACACAGACTCAGGCTTATTCTGAGACATGGTGAAGGATTGCTTGAATGGAAAAGTGAGCGAGTTTCAGAAGGAGGGTGATTCTAGTTAATCTCGGCTATTTGAGCGAGCAATGAGAGGGAAAATATGGTCAATGCCCAATTTATCTCAAGAATTGCTTCGCAACTACTGTACCATGAGTCGGTGAAGAATGCTGCGCAAGGTAAGTGAGGAACAGTCAAGATCTGCTTCAATTGTTGACTGAGAAAGAGACATGGGTTGACGTTGCTAGCGGGAGAAAGCTGAGCAGGTTGCAGTTCCTTAACAACACTGAAAGCCAACGGTCGCTGAGGCTCGCTCACTTGGTTCATCCCCGACCATCCCTCTCATCTCCCGAAATATCCACCAACTCAAACATCAACCTCAATCGCCTCCACTTCCTTTGCATCCCCCTCTTCCCAAGGAAATTCCACCTTGACAGCCCTAACCAGCTCCTCATGCTTCTTACTCCTCGCCTTAATCTCCAGCTTATAAGAAGCGGGGAAGGGTAGGATGCACACCAGATATTCGGCATAATCAAGAAACCCTTGGGGATGAGATAGCCCGCATAAACGTCATCCTGGGTGGTTGCATGTGGAATACCCATTGGGGCGACGGGATGCCAGCGCAGAATCTCCTTGACGACGGCGTCAATGTATGGCAGTCGTGGACTGTCGTCGAATGTGGGTAGCTTTGTCGTGCCGATGACCCGGTCAAGCTCCTCTTTGGCCTTGCTTTGCACATCCGGGTAAAGGGCGATGGCAAGGAAGAAGCATGATAGCGCTGAGACAGTCTACAGCATCTTAGCAGCGAGTAGTCTAGTTGGGGAGGTGCATACCGTGTCCACACCACCAGTATACAACGACCCAGCCGTCCATTTAATGACCTGCTCCTCCTCCGCCGTGAGAATCTTCCCCTTTCCCTGCGCCTCTTCGAGGATATTCGATAAGTATGAGTCCAGGTAATTTCCTGTCTTCGTCTGCTGCTGGACAAGCCGGTATGACTTCTCGATCGTGGTCAGCAGGCCCTTGTGCCATGCGGCTGCTGTGCGCTTGAAACCGGCGCCGGGGAACCAGGAGGGTACGTATTTTACTTGTTGCCTCTTAGCGAGATACTCAACCAGTGTACCTAAGGTAAAGCCCAAGCGACTCACAAAGCGGGATGGTATCAACCAAGAACGCCCCCGGCGTCCCAGCAACGGAGATATTGTCGATGAATTCATTCGCCAGTGCGACGAGCGGGTCATAGCCGTGCGGGTTGATATTGTACCCGTAGGCAATCTTCAGGATCACGGCGCCGGTTTCCCTACGCCCAGCCCGGTTAATATATGAAAGGTCGCTCCCAGACGCGAACATTGTTTCGGGCGCTCACGTTCGAATATGCTGAGCAATACCATCCGGCTTCCCAAGCACCTGGAAAAGAAACCGCCGCACCTCAACCTCCTGTAGCGCGTTGAATTGTGCGACAGTATTCTTCGGCCAGATTACGCAGTGCATGACTTTGCGATAGGCGCGGAAGGGATCAGTGTATGGCTGCATAGCAAGGATGTGCTCCCAGCCAACCCTATCCCGGTTACTATGCGTCTAGGGTAGGTATTATGTTCCATACATTTCACCGGCAAAGGTCATCCACGGCCGCGGAGAGTAGATATTTGAGCGTTTCTCCAGAAGGTCGAATGCGATGTGCGAGTCATTGAGGATGATAATTGTTTGACCGAAGATGGTGATCGAACTGATGGGCCCTGCCATGCCATTCTTATTTCAACTACCGTTTTTATTATTTTTTGCGATACTCTATCGCATCGCGATTGCTAACAATAAGAAAGGTTTACCATAACGATCCTTGAATGTAGCCCAGTGCACCCAGTCTTGTTGACCCGGCGCAGGGAGGCCCTGGAGGTTTCCGATGATGGGTTTTGGTTTAGGGCCTGGAGAGAGCGGTGTGCTTGATGTCTTTGGGGTGAGTGATCGCTTGAGTATATATAAGACGAGAAGGCCCAGAGGGGACACTCAGCAACGATGAAAAAGAAAATCCCATATGGTACCCGCAGTAAATTCCAATCTGACAGGCAGGCAAGAGAAAAACTGAAGACGTGATGCGCCATAGATATCAAGCCGCTGTCCGAAGGGGCAATCATAATACTGACCCGTGCGTTCGATTGAGCGTTCATGATTTGCTGGAAGCACGTTATACTCCATGACGGACTCCGGGCCGCGTCCACAGTGGAGTAGAGATGCACGTCGACTGCGCCGCAGCGAGCTCCCAAGCGAGGGGCTGTCAACGGCCGGGACACTGGGGCATATTTACCAACACGGCATGTTTAATTGGCTAATATAGCCTTAGGGCTTCGGGTATCTCCAACGCTGAGTCTTATTGTGAGGTGAGACCGAGCCTAGAATGGGTTCGGCTGTTGAAGGATTGGCCTAGTTTATGCCCCAGCCATTCCTTTGGAATCTCCAGATGAGTAGCAGCTCCTCCAGGCTCATATGATAGCCCATTATGTTATTGAACACTGAACAGACACTTGTCTGTCCTGCCATGCCATATACTACAGCTTCGTGAATCATGCATCATACATCATGCAATTTCCCTGCGTGTAGTAATGGGGTCAGATATACTAGGCGAGTCATTCTAGGGGAGATCGTTTGGCTAATATCTACTAAAGCTAAAGCGTGTTCAGGATGCCGCCGCCCCCGATTCTCTCCATTCCGGATTCTCTCCAGACTCTCGGCCTTCCAGTGCAGACCCTGCGCTGGTTTACCTACATAACTAGTCCTCAGCATGGAGTTGAGTCTCCCATCTGGATCCCTTGACGACCTACCGACTTGTGCAGTACGCCTACCCCTCGCTTGACGACAACATAAGGTAGCTTACCTCCAGGCAAGGCGAACTGCGTGGCAGCGGCAGTGAACCAACGTCTTGCGCCTCGACAAATACAACATGTCTGTGTACAGGCTCGCAGTTCCTCTTGACCGCAATTGATTGCTACAACCTGCAATACAACTGTCAAGCAAGCCCTATGTAAGCTACTTCGGTCTTTGCCGTATCCCACTCCATGCTTATATCCCAACCAGCCTCTACCAACGCGATGCGAGCAGCCTGCGGAATTCCCGAGGAGAGCAATACAGATCTGACGCCCGCACGTGCAAGGCCCATTGGCATGCTTGCAGTGATTTTTGTCTGCCTGCGGGTGATTCAGCGCACTGTGACTAGGAAGGTGTTTGGATGGGATGATGTCTTGATTATCTTTGCCCTGGTAAGCCAGCTGGCTCGTCCTTAGCTAGGTAACAAGAATCAATTCTGACTGTCCAGGTCTGTGCCATACCCTTGAACGCCATGGACTTTCCCCGTTAGTTCCCTCTTCTTGTATCAAATCCCCGGACAGGACTGGCAATGTACCCAGTACAAAAGAACGGTCTCGGCACCAATCTCTGGACGATCCCCTTCGATAACATATTTACTCAACTAAAAACATGTCTGCCTCGCCCAGATCCACTCAGCTATAGCAAGCTAACAAATAGCCACCTAGCTCCTTCTCGTCGCCGAAATCTTCTACATGCCCGCGGAAGCCCTAACCCAACTCTCCTTTCTAGACTTCTACGCCCGCATCTTCCCGCCAACCTATAAGCCTGTCATTCTTATCTTGGCAGGCACATCCATCGCATTCGGCACCTCCAACACCCTAATCATGATCTTCCAGTGTACACCCGTTTCCTACTTCTGGCAATCATGGACAGGCGAGGCATCGGGCTCCTGCATTAATATTAGCGCTTACTCGTGGTACCGCGCTGCCATGCAAATCGTAATGGATCTGAGTATTATCAGTTTGCCCATTCGACCGGTGTGGGAACTTTCCCTGACAACAAGGAAGAAAGCCCTGGTGCTGGTTATGTTCTGTACGGGGGTTTTGTACGTTTCGCTTTGTTTCTTTCCATCGTAATGAGTCCTGATGCCCCTGCCGCTAATGAACACAGGATCACAGTGGTGAGCTGTCTCCGTCAAAAATCCTTGATTAAATTCTCCAACTCTGCCAATATAAGCAGTAAGTCAACCACCATACCTCTCTCATCTCAATGCGAGACCTGACCCTCGAACTCGAAACCCGCACCTCCCTCCCCCCCTGTATGTCAGTTATATCCACTAACTTGCGAACCTAAACGAACAATAGTGGACAACAACCCAGCCATCTACTGGCATAAATTGCGAACGGCTCATTGCCAAGGCCTCTAGCGCCTTGTTCTATATTTACCATATCATTGTGTTAGTAATAATTCAAGCTGTTGACGTGTGTTTTGTGTAGATAATATTACTAGCGCATTCTGTAGTGAATTTAACCATTCGCAGTTTATACAGTTTATGCAGGTCAGAGGGTAGATGTGCCTACATCACGTGCCAGGGTCAACAACATCTGCGCCCGATTCCGAGATGCAGATATCGGAGTCGTCGCCAACAGCCTTCCTCAGCAAGCAGCAGGAATGCCACACGAAGCAGGCTGAAATTTACTCTCATGGTATCTATGAAACTACATGACTATGGATTACTCTCAGACAGACATTCCATCCGTACAGGATCTCCTCCAGTCCGGTGAACCCTTTGTCCCGTTTTCCGAGGTATCGGCCCAGTTCATCCAAGCCCAATCGAATGAAGACGTCTCTCGCTGGATCGAAAGTAAACTCCATGATGGCAGACCATTCGTTATACGCGGCCTGGCAGAGCAGGACCAGTGGCAGAAAGCTGTTTTGAATAGCGGGAACTTGATCAACTTGTCGGACTCGGAAGGCAAGTACTTCGCATACTACAGCTATACATAAGCTCGCTCATGCTGACTTGGTTTCCTGTTCCCAGCAATTCCAGTTAGGAACTGTCAGACAGGCAGGGATGTTAAAATGCGACTACGGGACCTCCGACCCTCAGACAATGCGCGTACCGACAACGTTCGAGAATCGTAGGCCACCCGTTGACCTCGATGTCAAAATTTATCTGACAGCCTATCCCAAAAGCCTCTATGCAAAGGATTTACACTGTCCATCCCAATGGGTCAAATCTCTTGAAGCCTTATTACCCTCGTGCTTGAGACATCTGGGCTCGCTTGATCTGTTTCGCGTCTTGCCGAAGGACATTACTCCGGAAGTACTGATGGCCTACGTTGGGACTCGGAAATCTTTGTATGTGCCAAGCGAATAACAACTTAAGTGCGTCTAACCCACAAACTAATACTCTAAAGCTCTGGGTTTCACAGATGCTTCAGTGCGACTGTGGCCCTCAACCTCTTGATTGACTCGGAAGGTGGGCATGATCCTGCCACTTTAGTTCCGACATTCTTGAGAACATCCGCTGATCTAAAAAGGGGATGGCTCCGGGTCCATCTGTTTTGGAACGGACAGGAACTCACAGGGTAGGTATGACGCCTTCATGGAGAAACTGGGCAACTCTCCCCACACAGACTGGGCCAATGTCTCCATCGACAAGCTGAAAACGGCCGAATTCCCTATCTATGTCACTGATCAAAGACCTGGCGACCTCGTGATATTCCCTTCAGCCTCTGCTCATCAGATTTGGAACGTTAGCAATATGGTTACCAAGACCGTCTGGAACATTATGCCTGCCGCCTCAATTGCGGCTTTTTTCGAATACGTACAGCCTGCGTATCAGAAACAATGTCATGCTGACACTGGTCGAGTCCCTCTGATTCCGATGTACGGATTACGAAGCGGCACATGCAGGAGGGAAGAGGAAATTTCTCTCGCACTTGTTTTCCAAAAACAATTCGACGATGACCATGCCGAGAGAGACACTATGCCGCCTTCTACCAAGACGGTAGACACTCAAGGTGCCGTTGTTGAGTGTAACTTCTGCGGACTTGCTATCTGGAACCGCCATTTACACTGTAATAGATGCGGGGACTTTGATCTGTGTTTGACGTGCTTTGTTTCAGGAAGAAGCTGTCAACATATTGCCGATTACACCTGGGTGGAACTGTTGCAGCGCGGAAGGTGTCAAGAAATTCTCCAAGTAGTGAGAAAGAAATACCGGCTTATTCCACCATTGCGGACGTCGATTCCTTCATCGTACGAATTTACCACTCCATACTAATACAATCTGCACCATATCGGGTTTTACAGAGCAAGAAACTAATAAGACCTCGCAGACAATTATCACTTGTTTCCGTGGCTCTGAGCACAATGCGCTCCCGTCAACAATCAACAGTGCGTGCTGCTCTTCCTTGTCATCGAGATCTCCCCGCGCCTTCTTACCAGGCTATAGGAACGTCTTTGCCATCTCTGCCGCGATAATCATCCGGCGTGGAAAGGCACCGTATGCAAACGATGCTCGGCGTTCTTCTGTTACCGCAGCCTTTACCGACACTTTGACATCGACTTGATCCAATTCTTGAGAAATGCGGGCGCTTGGTCCTGTCCAAAATGCGAACAATTCTGTAACTGTCGTTGTTGTCATTTCCGTCATCCTTATCAAAGCAAAGACAAACCGGCGCGAGCGCGAGTCAAAGCGATCGATTCCCGAGGACGTATTCTTGGATTCGTCGACAACGTGTTCGATCAGAAAAGGGGCAAAAGAGCTAGTTTGATGGCCGCGAGCGCTTCGCCACAGCCAGATCTCCCTTCCCGAGGCGTCAAACGTTCTCGAACACATACGGACGATGGCGAGACTGAGAACCCACGGCAGCATGAGGGGGCCATAGCAAATTCAGGCGCCCAATTTATTCGGACTCCAGGCCCAGACGTATCAGAAGTGAATTACGCTCCAGACCGCAACGGCGTCCGCCATGTTTCATCTCAAACTCTTGGTCCCTTCGCTCCATCTCAGAATGAGGACCAGGTCGAGCCGCTGTTGCCATTTCCTAGACAATCCTCAGAGATTTCTCATCGTCCACCACCAAGCTCATTTGCTGCGATATCGGGTGAACTTGCACGCAGAAATAATGTCATCTCAGCGAACAAAGAAAGCATTCGCGACTCGGAGAACAAATTAGAAGCTCTTCGCGGGTACGCAGATGAGCTTCTTGAACTCTCTTTAGCGGAATCGCACGCAAAGGTCTTGGATCGCATCTCGCAACTTGAGGCCAAAATTGACGAACAAAAGCGAAGAAAAGCCGAACTGCTTTTGAGCAGGCTGGGCCGAGATTTCCCTGATCTCGCGGATGTTGCAAGGGAAGAGGCGCGACGGCGGGGCCTTTAGAGTCAGTCACACAAATATTCTTGTATATAGAGTGATTTATGGATATAATTAGATTTAGACACAAAAATACCAATTCAAAAGTGATCTGAACCATATGACACGGCTTCACTGGAATATAGAGTGTGGGCGTCACGATATACATCGGCGTGGCCAGGGCGGCGTCGATCATCACCTCACCTGACTGGAAGTGACTTCCCTTTCGCATTCACCTTTTAAGCCACTTTCCTTTCATGCCGCCAGGACACAGCAGTTGAGCCTCTTTGGTACGCAGTCGTGCTTCACCTAAGGCCGTGACTTATGAACTTTGTCCGCGCACCCAGCTGAAAGGTCATTCGCTCATTGTTGACGACTTTCCTGATTGCACGTCGCCCCTCTTCCCGATCCCTTAGCTGCTCCTCCACTCCGCACAACAACAACTTCTCGGTTTCTCCCATCTCGCTTGCAACGATTGAAATACTGGAAAAGAAAGTTAGTGCATACAGCAAAGTCCCTCTCAACTCCCATCGGCCTTCAGTAACCAGTTTGCGATCTCCTTACGTACTCAGGAACCCATCACACCGGTATCTTGACCGCCTCGCACCAGCCACCAGTTCATCTCACTTGGCTGTTCGATAGCCCTATTTTTTTTTTTCTCCTTTCCCCTCATCGCTAGGTCGGTGGACTTTGAATCTGGATTCCTTACGGAGCGGTTATACTGTCTACATTTCATTACCTTCCCTTCGTGCCTTCCGTCATGCCATGCTTCAAAGGGCTTGCCGTTAGTATACACACCCCGGACGGACCGCTTCCCGAGCATTCGATCCAGCGCCAGTCTCGAGCCTCGCGCATCACCTCCTACATCCCCGTACCGCCGCCCAAGATACCCGATACAGCTGGTGGAAAACCGGAACAATCCACCTTTGCAATCTCTATTACACTCTTGAACCCCGGGCAAGATGTCCCTTACTCCGTCCCGAAACCGACGCCCGATAACCCCACCCCGAAGCCCAAGGTTGTCGGCGGACTTCCCGCACAGACGGAGCAGCGTGGACTATACTCTAGCTCGGTTCCGCCATATCAGGCGTTGACAAACTCTCCGAATGAGACCGTTGCCGCTTACATCTACTTCGATGGCCGACAGAAGGAGGAAGTCGCTACTCTGCTTCGGAGAGGGGAAGAAACTTGGGTGAACTCCCGATGGGTCAGTGTTCCAGAGTCAGAAGGTGGTGGTCTGGCAGAACGCGAATTTCTGTTTCGCGAGGTTGGGCTGGAGAGATGGCTCAATGGGTTAGATCTGGAGGGCAACAAAGACGCGGCCGCGAAGATCGAGCGGAGACGGCAGAAGATGGAGAAGCGTCGAGCCAAACGCGACCTTGGCGGCGCCGACGACCTAGACATGGATGTCAAGGGCAAGCGCGACAAGGGTGTCATGCGATATGGCAACGATACCAAGTCGCCGTTGGAAGACGTTTCTGACGATGATGTGTCGTTTACGAGCTCCGATGACGATCCTGTTCCTGAATCTACCGGACAGATCAAGGTCGCTCTCTTCCGCGTGCTCGCTTCAGGCGAGATTAAACGTGGAGAGTACTCGCCGCAATTCGATGCCCACGATGATGACGAGGAGGGGCAGGGAGGACAAGGAGGTGGTGACGAAGACATCGACCATACTACTAGCTTCGCGAAGCCGAAAACACTCGATCCGAAATCGATCAGCACGCAGACAGTCACCGGAATCGATCCGTCGGACAAACCGTATGCGATCTTCACCTTTATGTACCGGGGAGAGCGTAAGTAGTTGTCCGAGTGACTGCGGAAATGAGCCGAACCTAACTTTTTTCAGGACAACTGCAGAAAATGGGAATCCTCAAGGACTCCAAAACGCAAGAAACTCCGGGCTCAGTCAAGCGCCGATCGCAACAGCTTGACTTTTCGAATCTTGGCCCGCTCAAATCCGAAGGAACAGTCGGGTTCCTCAACTTCCGGGAGAACATAGGCGGGCAGAAGAAGAACAAGAAGAACAAGGGGGTGGAGGACGACGATGATATGGATAGCGATGATGACGAGGATGACCGGATACTTGATCAAGCGGACGAGGAAGAGGGCAAAGACGAAGACCATCACCTGTCTCCGGATGATATTAGGCGACAGGGCGAGTTGGCAGAGGGCTTGCGCCAGATCAAGGTATGTTTTGCTTACATTGGACTTTCACCTTCGCCACTAACTGAGTGTAGCTCAAACGTCAACACTCGGCCGCGTCGCTCGCCGGTAGCTCTCGCCGGGACACAGCAAGTCCCAAGACAACAGGAGCTACTCCGACATCAAATCTCTCCACGACCCCTCCGACAACAACAGCAACATCAGCGCCCGCCGCCAGCGGCGCGACAGAAGCGCAGCAGCCTCCGAACACATTGAATGGAGAATTCATTGGTAGTCCGCTGAAGAAGCAGCGGCCGAGTGTGTCGCAAGCGGACGAATCTTCCTTCCGACGACGGATGGAATCAGGACTGTCGCAACAAATAAGTGATGTCCTAGGCAGCGGCGATAAGGGCGGGGGTGTCGCAGGCGAATCTAAGCCTCCGATCGGCCCAGCTCTCAATGAGCCGCTGCAGTCCCCCAAGACGGTAAACCCGCCTGAAAATGTGGACGTTGACGAGGAGCTTTAGCGGTTTAGCCTGGACGGCGACCGACCTCATCCACATTTGATACCTCTCGTATTCTCATATTTCTGACATTTAACTCTTGACGACGTGACGGATTGGCGCAAGGGGCATAAATTCTGGCCCATATTGGAATTGTTTTGTCTATCTTATTTTGTGGCTGTACTTGATGTGGAATGACAAAGCAGGAGGCAGGTTTGGCATTTGCTGGAGATGTCTCTTTATTGAAATTCAGAATCTACTTGATAGAGCCGAATACCAGGACTTTGTATGGACGCATTACGTACGATCAAGTCACAGTAATAATGTTTGGCATTCCGCGGACCGAGACTTTTTGCCGTCTGCATCTCTCTTCAGCTCCAATCCTACAACTACGCACAGTGACCACTGACCACCATGCCTCTCCCACGCTCTACCGATCCCTTAGTATGGATCGACTGCGAGGTTCGCACTCAACGCCCACCGACCAAAATAGAAACTCACCAACCAGATGACGGGCCTGGACCCTGCAACCGACCAAATCCTCCAAATCTGCTGCTTCATCACCGACGCAAACCTTCACCTCCTTGACAACACCGGCTTCGAAACCGTCATCCACGCCCCACAGACTGCCCTCGACGGCATGTCGCAGTGGTGCATCGACACTCACGGCCGCACGGGACTCACGGCGCGTGTCCAAAAGTCAACCGTGACCCCCGAGACCGCGGCCGCCGAACTCCTCGCCTACATCCAGCGCTACGTGCCGAAGCCCCGGACGGCGCTCCTCGCGGGCAATAGTGTCCATGCGGATAAGGCTTTCCTGGCGTGTGGGCCGTATAAGCAGGTGCTGGAGTGGCTGCACTATCGGATTGTGGATGTGAGTACGATTAAGGAGGTTGTGAGGAGGTGGGGTTCAAAGGAGACGCTGGAGAGCGTGCCTGCGAAGAAGGAAGTGCATGAGGCGAGGAAGGACATTCTAGAGAGTATTGAGGAGATGAAGTACTATCGGGGTGTTTTATTTGGCAGTCAATAATTACTCTCAATCTGTACCGAGTAGTCAAGGTGCAGCAATGGTGCTGGTGACGGTGGGATGATTACATGATGCTGTATTGGTTTCCCCCCACCAGACGATCAACTTTCAAGACAAATGTCTCTGAGCTTCACCTTTCCTGCATCTCTTCTGTTTCTGCAGCCAATTGTCGGTGAACGTCCGAGCAGTACCCCTTTCTTCTTCCTATAAATATTTACTACCGTCTTCCTTCCCTTGCTTCCTTTCCGTCTTCCTGCTTTCTCTCTCAACAACACTCAACAGCTCAGAGCTACCCCGCCATGTCGGTCCAGACCGTTTCCATCCAACCCTTCGGCGACCAGAAGCCCGGAACGTACGTCAATTGCTCTTTTTCTCTGTTTGTTGTCTTTCTCTAACGGCTCTCCAGCTCTGGCCTGCGAAAGAAGGTTAAGGTCTTTCAGCAGGAGAACTACACCGAGTCCTTCATCACCAGTACCCTCCTCTCCATCCCTGAAGGCGCTCAGGACGCTTTCCTCGTCATCGGTGGCGATGGTCGCTACTACAACTCCGACGTCATCCAGAAGATCGCCAAGATCGGTGCCGCCTATGGTGTCAAGAAGCTCATTGTTGGCCAGAACGGCATCCTCAGTACCCCGGCTGCTAGCAACCTCATTCGCAGGAGGAAGGCTACCGGTGGTATTCTCTTGACTGCTAGTCACAACCCTGGTGGTGCGTCCAATAATAACATGATTTGAGAATACTTGGTTAATTAATGAGGACAGGCCCCGACAACGACTTTGGTATCAAGTACAACCTCACCAACGGCGCCCCCGCCCCCGAACAAGTCACCAACAAGATCTTCGAGGTCTCGAAGTCCCTCACCGAATACAAGTACATTGACCTTCCCGAAGTCGACACCACCGAGATCGGCTCCCGCAGCTATGGCCCCCTCGAGGTTGAAGTTGTGCACTCCACAAAGGACTACGTCGACTTCATGAAGGAGATCTTCGACTTCGATCTCATCAAGAGCTTCCTCAAGAAACACCCCGACTTCAAGGTCCTCTTCGACGGCATGCACGGCGTAACAGGCCCCTACGGCGTCGACATCTTCGTCAACGAACTCGGCCTGCCCTCAAGCAGCACCATGAACTGCATTCCCAAGCCGGACTTCGGCGGCGGCCACCCAGACCCGAACCTCGTCTACGCCCATGAACTCGTCGAAGCAGTCGACAAGAATAAAATCCACTTCGGCGCCGCCTCCGACGGCGACGGCGATCGCAACATGATCTACGGCGCAAACACCTTCGTTTCCCCAGGCGACTCCCTCGCCATAATCGCGCACCACGCAAAGCTCATCCCGTGGTTCAAGAAACACGGCGTGTCTGGCCTCGCCCGGTCCATGCCGACCTCTGGCGCCGTGGACCTCGTCGCTAAGGCGCAGGGCCTCCAAAGCTACGAAGTCCCCACGGGCTGGAAATTCTTCTGCAACCTCTTCGACAACGGCAAGATGTCCATCTGCGGCGAGGAATCCTTCGGTACAGGGTCCAACCATATCCGCGAGAAGGACGGCGTCTGGGCGATTGTTGCCTGGCTGAATATCATTGCTGGCGTGGCGGAGCAGAAACCGAATGAGACGCCCTCCATCGCGTCCATCCAGTCTGAGTTCTGGGAGACGTACGGCCGCACGTTCTTCACGCGCTACGATTACGAGAACGTCGACTCCGATGGTGCGAACAAGCTCATTGCGAACCTCTCCTCCCAAGCCGTCGACAACAGGGACTCCTTCGTCGGAAGTACCGTGTCAGGCCGGAAGGTCGTTGATTCGGGCAACTTCGCGTACACGGACCTCGACGGGAGCGTCGCGAAGAACCAGGGCCTGTACGTGAAGTTTGATGACGGAAGCCGCATTGTCGTGAGGCTTTCGGGGACGGGAAGCTCTGGTGCGACAATTCGTTTGTATATTGAGAAGTATGAGGGTGATAAGAGTAAGAATGGGCTCTCGACGACGGAGTACCTTAAGGATAATGTTGCTTTGGCGCTGGGGTTGCTCAAGTTTAAGGAGTTTGTTGGGAGGGAGGAGCCCGATGTTAAGACTTAAAAGTTGACAAGTCATCTTGAGTCTTGATTGATAGTGTCCTTCTGCCTACTTAGCTACATACTTTACTTAGCTTAGCTAGCTTAGCTTATATGTCTATACTTGATGAGATACGTATGTATGTTCGTTCCATTGATATAAGTATACTTCTCATTATATCTATTACACCTCTTCCATTACATACCACATACCACCTACCTACCCACCCTAGCCTAGCTAAACTAAGCCTCCAGCCCAAACCCTCCCAACTTCTCCTCCCACCACCCCGCCCACTTAACAACCTCCTCCCCCCTTCTACTCTCCTCAGCGGCAAAAACCACCCCATGACTCTTAACAATCTCCTTCAGGTCACACCCCACAAACCCCCTCTGCGCATCCTCCACAGTCCAACCCCCATTAACAACCTTATCCACCGCACCCACGAACCCCCTCGCAAGCCCGTAATCCCCGCCGCCATGTGCCTTTTCCTCTTCGGGTGGTTGCTTGGGGATGTTTATTACCCGGGTTGTGGAGTTGGTAAAGTCGTGGATTGTTATTGTCGACGAGGTATAAGCGATTTCGCCCTTTGTTCCGTAGATCCTTCCGCGGCGGACGCATTGAGACTTTGTGGGGGCTGTCATGTGGAGGATTGCTGTTACGCCGGGGGTGTTTTTCTTGTGATGAGTGGTGGTGGTGGGTAAAGGTGAGGTCGAGGGTGAATGTGAGTGCGTGATATCGTCCCAGGCCAAAGTAACGACCTGGTCGTCTACGACGTCGTTATCGGATTCGTAGACGCACCGGCCGTACCATGGTCTTCTTTTTATTTCGGAGTCGGGTGTTGAAGGGTCGTAGTCTTGGGAGAGGGTGTTGAGGAGGTGGTGCTCTGCTGCTGAGGTCTCTCCTTCTCCGTCTCCATTGTGAATATCCTTGTGCTTGCCGTTGCAGTTACTCAGGGTCTGGGGAATATAATCCTCTATATCCGGGCAAACAATATTAACCGGCCACCCCGTCTCGCCCTTGCGAAGCTGGTCGTCCTTGTAGATCCGGATCGCAGAGTACATGCACTGTCGCTCGACCTCGGTTGGACAGGAAACGCAATTCGTTGTGGTCCCTGCACCGGGGGGTTTCCGACTGCGTGTGAATTGCGTTAGGTGTCCTGTTGATGTTACGCTTCGGAGGGAAAGTTTCCTTTCATCTTTATCTCCAGTTATAGCACCGTGGGCAGTCTCCGTACGAGCCCCGGCCGTGTTGACAGGACTCTCAACCAACCACATCAAAAAATCAACATCATGACAACTCTTCGTGAGTAAACTCCCATCCCCCTTCTCCGTCTCGCGCCGCCAATTACCCCGGACATAGCTATGGGCGAAATGCCAGTGCCCGACGGGCTCTGTATGTTCGATCGAGACGATATCGCCAATGGCTTTCTCCTCCCGGACTAGTCGGCGGAGGGTGAGATTGTGTGGGCTGTATCGCAGGACGTGGCCTATTGAGAAAATGCTTTGGGGGATTTGTCTCGACCTCTTATTTCCCTTTTCAGGTTCAGATTGGGAGGGATTGGGTTTCGTCCACGCCGCGTAGACGCTCAGGCAATCGTCCAACGACAACGCGAGCGGTTTCTCGCAGAGGATATGGAGATCCAAGAAGCCGGCTTTTGCGATGGCGTTGAGGACGGTTATGTGTGTTTCATCAAGGGTGCATATGAGGACGCCGTCGACACCTCGCTCTTGCGCATCCTCACCATTCGATATTGTGTTCCGCCGTCGCCTCGTCTCAAACTCAATCCACTCCTCCCACGAGCTGAACTCCTCTCCCAGTTTAGATTGCTGGTCATGGCCCCATATATACTGCTCTCCTAGCGCGCGCCGCTTATAGTGGTTTGGTTCAGCAACCGCACCGATGCGTGCCGGGGTGGATGTTGTGATTGCGCGGGCATAGGCGGACCCGCGGCTGCCGGCGCCGATTATTAGGAAGGATAGTTGTTTCATTTATCACCTCTGCTTCGTATGCTCTGGGAAGTGGATTGAGGGTGGGCAGCTGGAGCTGGAGCTGGACGTCTATGAGATCGGGGAATAAATGAGGGGGAGGGGTTGGCTGGTCGGACACGGTTACATTGCAGCATTCCTGATTGGATCGCGGGAGGGAGGGTCAGGCACGGATGCATCTGATATATAACAACCGAAGTATACAACGTGGAGGACATCGCGTCCTTAATACTCAGCGCTCAGCGTTAGTATTTTTCAAGGTGTGATGACTTGTTGGTACTGTCTGGATCTGGGCCTTTTCAGGGTGTTGAAGGGCCCGACACTGTGCTCTTCAGCCGGGGAAGGTGCGACCAAGGTCCGCTTTCAGTAAGGACAAAGCGATTGAGTGCTGAACTCAAGGAAGGCGCGATGGAGCTTCTATTGACAAGGGAAAGAGCGACCGTCGTTCCTTCCGCCCGTCGCACTTGCCTTAAAAGAAGCGCAAGGACATCGCCGACCTGAGTTCGATCCCATCCTTGAACCGGTTGTAAAATCAAGCATCACAAACGCAAAGCAAACCAAGCCTACTCCATCACAACCCCATTCTCCCTCAAATACGCCTCCAACTCGCGATCTTCCTTCTCAAGATCCAACTCCCCACTCTCAGGCAAAAACCAATACACAACTATCCCCAAAACAGCCACACTCCCCGCCAGATAAAACGTCGCACTATTCCCCCCCCCTCTCCCTCAACGGCGTAAAGCACTGCGTCCCCACAGCCGCGCCCGTCCGTCCAAACGCAAGAGCAACACTGTATCCCATCCCCCGTATCGCAGTGGGAAAGGACTCAGTTGATATCAAACCGATCGTTGCGCCGGGGCCCATGTGCCCGAATGCGTTGAGTAACCCGTAGAGAACAACGAAGGCGGCGATGTGGTTTGAGAGCGGTGTGAATAGGCCCCCGATTATGAAGCCTGTTACCACGTATCCGGCGAAGCCTAATATGCCCGTGTACTTTCTGCCGATGGCGTTTGTGAGGTAGGCTCCTAGGATGACGCCTGGGACTGGGGAGGGCCGAGAGGATGACTTGCCAGATTGCTGTTGTTTGGATGTCGTTGTCTTTGACCAGTGAGGCAATGATGGTCGAGGACATGATACTGTTGGGGAAATTGATGAAGTCGTATAAGAAGAACGCAGCCGATGTACTCAGCAGTCGAGGCCAGTATCTCCGGATAAGAAGAAGATAGAACTTAAAAGACCGCGACTGCCGCGTGGTCTTGAAATTCGAGTTATGGTAGAGCGTCGAGTCAACCATGAAGAAGCGCAGGAGCATGATCATGAAAGGCAGAATCGTAGCAATTGAGTACAGCGCGTGGAATGTGACGGGCAGGTTATTGTCGCTCGCTTTAAGGGTAATTAGGTAAATGATTTGCATTATGGGAGCGGCGGTCGTTGCCATGAGGGTCGTGAAGAAAACGAAGACGGGGCCTCGGTAGCGGCGTTTGAACTACTCTCTGTTAGTCAACACAGTCCCCCTCTCTCATCACCGCAAATAGATCAATAGGAAAAACTCACATCATCACTCTCCTCCAACCCCGCCGCCGCAGAAGGCGGATACTCCCCGCCCACACCAACCCCCGCAACACCCCTAACAACAACCATAAACCAAAGCATATTATAGCTAGGATGCACATCCAGCGCAAGCGCCGCCATAAGCGTCGCAATGGTGACCAAGCCCGATGTAAAAAGCAGCCCGGCGCGTCGCGAAACCATATCAGAGACGTAGCCCAAAACCACGACACCCAGGATCGCGCCGATGATCAAGCTGTTGCTGATGCGGGTTTGCATTGTCGATGGGTACCCCGTGCCTGAGGGGTCGGTGGCGAGGAGGTGCTTGAAGATTACGTTTGTGGGGTTTGCCAGGCCGTTTTGGATGCCGTCGCTGAAGTTGGCGATGTACTGTTCCCCGAGCGTTAGCGAGGGTAAGGGGGGTATAAGGAGGGGGAGAAGGGTGTAGATGGAGGACGTACACAGCTTAGAATAGTAAGGTTACTCTGCCATCTCGTCGGCCGGTACGGCTTCTCACTCAATCCGACCTCGTGGTCTGCGATAACTGGTTCGTTGGTTCTGGATTTCGATGGGCTGTGACTATAGCTATCCAAGCCCGAGCCCGAGCCGTCGTTCACGACGTTTGTGGCAGTCATGGCGATAGAATCGACAGGCCGCAACTGCAATTGGGATCGCGATGCAAATGCAACTTTTCAGCTGAAGGTGGCTCTTAAAGTTCAAAAGCAGACAGGCGTCCATGACCTTTTCAAGAATCATCGCTGGTCAACACTGATAAAACCTGTTATCAAAGTGTATGGTGATTTGTGCGCGGCACTTGATGTGGATCGAAGTCGTGGGGGCCTCGGGGACGTCCGCATCAGGTTTTCAGTGTTGAGGTCCATATCCATCTCCGCGGCCGAGAAATGAAGAAAGTGAGTGGTGAGTGCAGTCAGCTAAACTTGAAGAAAGGGGACAAGACCGAGTCTTAGACCGGGCGGCTAAGCTTTGGTTCTCCACATGGACTGAAAGCTTTTCTAGCGCTTAAGACTTGCATGCATGGCTTATCAGATTCATGACTCGAGCAATGAGGTTCGAGGCTGCGAAGGATTCTTACATAATTATGAGATTAATGTCGATCACGATGATCTTCTAGATGTCTATCTGGCTGATACTCTGTCGAAAAACTCCGAGGAGCTGGAGCACACGATGGGTTGTTGAGTTTGGTAATATGCCTTTGGATAGGTAAGAGTGATATGCCTACATCACATTATCCACTATGTACATTACATTCACATCATAGGTATAGGTACAATAATATGCTTCGAACGCTCATCCATCATAAACTCTCCGTGAACCGACTCCCCCGACTCCCATCATAACTCGGATGACTTCTCCCCAGTGCATCTGGTCTTCGTGGTATCGGTATCGGGTGAGACTGACCGTGAGGCGGAGGCGGCGGCATCGGGAACGCCATGCTGCTAGCACTATCGCGATAGTTCGACGTCCTGGCACTCGCTTCCGCCCACGTAGTCGCGTTGGTTGAGCCTGATGTCGGTATGCGTGCGGGACTCGGCCGCACCATGACGACTTCGTCTTCGGGCGCTTCGCACTGGGTGTCAAGGGGGTGGCTGAATGGGTTCGAGGGGGGGGGTTTGGAGGAGAATGGATTTCTAGGCACGACTGGTGGGAGCGTCGGGCTGAGATCGGATTCTGTGGCTGTGCGAGAGCTCGTTGTATCGAGGCTTCCTCGTCCTGTTCCTCGCCCGTATTCGTATATTGGGTCAAAGTTGAAGCCGGCCTGAAGACCTGGTGACGGAAGTTTGCGGCCGGAGATCTTTTGGAAGCCGCGCTCGCTTGACGGGGCTGAGCTTGACGGGGCTGAGCTTGAATAAACGCTTTCGTCGGCGGTGCCCGTGGACATCTGAGACTGGCGCCAGCGTTTCATGAATGCCGGGGCAAAATAGGCGGCGCCGAACGATGGGGCCTGGCTTGAGTCGCGGCTAGTCATTTCTCTTCTAGCGGGTGCGCCTATAAGACCACCTACGCCGCTGCCGCCACCGCCGCTACCGCCGTAGCCATCGTCTGCTATCCCTGATCCGCTGGCAGGAGAACCTAAGAAAAAGCCGGTCTTTCTGCGTTGCCGGAGCAGGAAAAAGAGGAGCAAAATTATGAGTGACGCTCCTGCTACGCCTCCCACAACGCCTCCAACGATTTTGCCAGTTGTTTGTGTACTTAATGCGCCTGACCCTGAGTCGGAGGATTCTGAGTCGGAAGAGGCTTCTGATGTCTCGGAAATACTCCCACCACCACCCCACCCGTCGCCAGTTGAGGTAGGCGACTCGGATGTGTAAGATGATTCGGAGGTGGTAGGATCTGAGGTATAGTAGGCATCGGAGGCGTCTGTAGAGGTCGTTGTGTTCGTTGTACTCGTGAAGTATGAAGGCGGTATTGAGGTAGTCGTGGTGTTGGAGGTTGTGTTGATGTCGGAGGTGGAAGCGGAGCTTTCGCTGGAGGAGCCGCTATTCGCGGCAATACCCATGATGCCTTGGGTACTGGTACCTGATGGTGACTGGTTGGAAACCACAGCAGTGGGAAGGTCAATGCTCGAGCTCATGAGTAGGGAGCCCTCATTTGATGAGCCGGAGGGTTGATTGGAGGATCCAGAGTGTTGGTCTGAGGAATCGGAAGGTGAGCTGATGATTGGGACGGATGTAGAGATGGTTGAGGAGACAGGGGACGTAGTAGGAACAGAGATAGGAAGGATTTGTTGTGTCGGTGGTGTTAGACTCTCGAGGCCGGACGTAACCGACTCTATTAACCCAGAGACTTCAGACGCGACACCAGACGCGGCCTCAGATAACGTTTGAGCCACTGTTGATACATCGCTTGCAAGTTCTGTGGAGTCGTCTGGCATCGCAAATGTTGACGAGCTCGGAGGGACAGACTCTGTCGGAACCTCCGTCACTACCGTAGATGTATCTGGGGAAGCCGACTCCGTCGGCGGCGCATTCGACTGTTCAACCGTAGCCGCCTCGGGACGGTTTGTTATTGATGTCGTCGGTTCGGACGATTCAGGAGCGCCGGTATATTCAACGACCGTGGTTATTGTCGTCACGGCTGTCACTGTAGTTGGTGCGTCGTCTGACTCTGGCGTCGTCCGCAGACCAGAATCGGAAACATCGTCCGTCGGCCTCGAGGCAGTCGTCTCCTGCGAAACCTCCGTAGTCGTAGTCGGTGCTGGATTGGAGTCCGTATTGGCGGTGGTCGTGGTTTGCGGATTCGGAGCTACCACTGTGTTGGACGGATTCTCCACGTACTGTCGTTTCCCACGCATTGCCACCCACTCATCATGTAGCTGTTTGGCCCGCATCGTTTCCTTCTCGTGGCTGGATTGAGTTGACTCCTGCCCGCCATGTTCCCGAGTGTTCAACCGGCGCTTCTTTAATAGTCGTTCGTATCGACCATGCCTGGAGATGCCATGGCTGGTCATTGTGGCTAACGGCTATTCACCCAACCGAATTCACGAGAGTGAATAGCCAGCGCAACAGCGACTCGCCGTTTCGTCTTGTAGTGAAGAAATGTGGTGTGGTAGAATGAAGCGAGATGTCTGCCTGCGACACTCGAATGGGCGTTCGGGCCCGGTGTTGCGATACTGCGATGCGCTGCGAATGGTGCGAAGAAGCGAAGGAGTGGTGCCGTCGTTATTCGAAGCGATGATAGTATGGGTATCCGAAAGGGAGGTATTAGAATGAATGCGAAGTCGAAGTCGAATCTGAACAATGTCTTTGGCGAGGAGTGAGGTCAAGGAGCGGACATCAGCAAACAGGTGCTGCCGACAAAGAACTGCTAGTAGGCTTGGTAGAGCAAGTCACCATGCGATCTAACCAGAAAAGAGCAGTTAGTCTCGGGAACGACACAGAAGCCGTGGCATTGATTCCATTCAGTTGAATGACGTGACACATACGGGATAATCGAATTGAAGTGGGTTGAAGTGAATGATGACCGTAAAGAGTGAAAAGTGAAAAGTCCAAGACTAGGCCATCATGAATAATAATCATTTGCTTGTCAGTCTTCAGATGGCAACGGTCACGGCCAGGAAGGATTTCATTCCAATTTGAGACTGTTCCAGGTCCGAGGTGCCAGCGGGCGAGGATCCACGTTGACTCTCCAGACCCAAGGTTCTGCTCAGCCGCCCAGCGTGAGGGTTTTGGAAAGGATAACTTAATGATAGGGCTTGTGAAAGAGCGATGGGGGGGATGTGAGGGGGACCGTGAAGCCCTGCAATCCAATAATTCAAAGAAAGAAGAGAAAGAAGGAAAAGAGGACCAAAGCACAGAAGAAGCGAAGGAAGCGAAAGCAAAAGCGAGCCGGATCGGAATTAGAAGAGGAGAAGAGGAGCCAAATCCAGGAACGGACGAGGAGAGGACGAAAAGGAGGCTAAGAATAACAACGGCAACGCTCAGACTGCGTTAGTGCTGCCCATTGGCCCCGTAATTATGCTAATTAAATGAGATGAGATGACGGACTTAAGTCTTAGACTTGCACGCCCACCACACTCACTTAAGACATACTAACCTCTTTGGCTCGCCAAGCGGGTCACAGAGCAGTTTCACACAATGCTGTTGCACTTGCCACAGAGCTCTCCGTACTATAATGGTGAAGCAAACATGATGCCGCCAGCCTGCCTTCAAACAAACACGAGTTCGAGCTGTGTTTCATTGCCGAACAGGTCCCCCGTCAAGCTTGTTCTCCCGGACTGAGTCGCACTCGAATGTTCTGGCCGTCTATCAAACCTGGCAATCCCCACCACCGCCAGACACTTCGGTGAGACAGTTCGTCGCTGCAAGGGGTATGTAAACAAACATGCAAGGTACGCGATTCTTCACGCCTAGGGCGAACTATACAATCCCATTGTCTGCCTCTTTTTTACCTGACATTTGATCGACAATATGTGGTGTCGTTAAGGTCAGTTTGTAGATAGATAGATAGTAGATACTTTGATAGGGTAGATCCGTGATCAGGAATGGAAAGGATTTGACTTCCGACCAGGAATGCAGGTGCATACCTACGTTCAGCCTTATCTGAGACTGCAGAAGCGTCTATACCACTTCAGATAGCTAGGGAACAAATCCAATTATACAAGCATCACCTCCTCAAACTACCTACTAAACATGCACCTCTAGACCCGACCCATGGCCATGAGCCAACGATCCAATCGGACAGAAAAAAGACTCGCCAGGAATGTAATGTGTAAAGGAAAAATCAGTTTCAACGCTGTTATGATGAAGGGTATTAATAGGCTATATGCCTCAGAATGTCTCCAGCTCCTCATTCGCGACATCGCCCTCGGCAGGAATCTCGAATCCTTCCTATGCAATTGTCAGTGTCGGTTTTCCTAGGTAGTTTATCTTCTGTCGTACCTCCGTCGAGTAAAGAATGCCTTGAATGTGCTTCACCAGTGAATCGTCATCCTTCTCCAGCTCTGGGTCCGCCTCAATCGCGTTCTGAAGCAGCAGCTCGATGTCCCGAAGCTTGGCGAAGTAGAAGTCGCGCTCCTTCTCCAACCCGCTAATCGCTTCCTTGTTCGCGTTGAGCTCCGCCTGCAGCGCAGCGACGCTAGCAGCAGTAGCTCCTCCGGCAGCAGGGCGCGCGCGTCCAACAGTAGGAGTGGTTCCACGTCGGGCGCTGCTAGCAGAGGTTGCGCCTGCACGCGGTCCGGCCGCGGCGGCACCTCCGCCGGAGGCCTTTCGGCGGGCGAGCGCATCGTAGTCTCCACCTGGGTAATGTTGGTCCCAGTACTTCTTTGTCCACTGGAGGAACTCCAGGTTATCCTGCATCCGGCACTTGGAGAGCGACTCGACGGGGATCGGCTTGTCGACTTGGTGACGCGCGAAAACGTCTAGTGGGAAGGGATGAGTTATCGGCGGGGATTGATCGTCGGGGAAGGGTAACGTACTCTGAAGAACCTTGAAGTTCTGGAGATAGGCATATTCCGTGTTAACGTTGAACTTTACCCGGGACATAGGGACGTCCACTATAGAAGCAATTGTGTCAGTGCTCCGCCAGAATCGTAATGTCCGCTGCAGGCCACTCACTGAATATGGAGTCAAAAATCTGACATAGTGCAGCTCTGGATGTTTATCAATCAGTATTCTGCTCTCCCAAGTGTCCCACATTTCCATTGGTATAATTCGAAATCGTAAGGAGGGACAGTTGTAGAGCAAGGGGGCTCATACCCGGTTCCGCACTGCTCAATCTTGGTCATATTCAACTGCAGCAGGTTGTTAAGCCATGCCAGCAGTTCCTGTCTATTTGCGGAGAACAAAGACCGTTAGAATCGTGTTTAGAATCCTCGCAAGCCGAACTGTGACCGTTGTTGACGAACCTGGATTCGCTCATGGTGGGGTAGATTGAGGAGAAGGCGAAGGAGCGAGCCTGGAGAAGAGATCTATAAGGATGGACAAATGATTGACAGAAGACAAGTGTCAGATTTGATGGTAAGGTTGTTTGTTTGTTTGCGATAGGATTCCCGTATGGAAGGAGTAAGTATGGAGGTAGAAGATGGGTTTATTATTGTTGTTGTTGGTTTCTGTCGACAAAACCCACTCGACTGTCTTTGTTGACGCTAACTGCCCCTGGCCAATCACCGCCTCACTCTGTTTCAGGCCGCTGACACCTCAGGCATGAACTCTTACATTCCCAATTTAAGTCGCTACAGTTTATAGTTCAAAGTTCAAGGAAAGATAGTAGCAATCGATTTTCAACGCCAACAAATATAACCCTCGCTAGTCAATGAAATAAAATACAAAAATGTAAGCAAAGAAAGTGATCTAGCAAATCTCTATGACTTTTCCTCCCAGAGGCCCGCACGAGAATTCAAAGATCTAGTGTAAATGCTGTCTACTCTTCCAATAAATCAATGCCATCTATGCCATACCCGAAATCCATTATGACAGCGCGCGAGTCTTGGCTAGTTGCCACGATGCGTCTATAATCCGACTTCACACTCAACATCCAACTGGTGGTCCAGCCGGGGAAATCGATCGAGAGCTCTCCAGTTTGAGCGTCAAAGACCTTGACGCTCATGTCATAGCTGCCGCTGACAATCCGCTGGTTCATGCTGTCGAGATGCAAGGACCGGACCAGGCCGGTGTGGCCCTCAATTTCTTTAACCAGCTGACCGGTGTTCGCGTCGAATTGGTAGATCGTTTGGTCATTGCCACCGGTGAGAACAGTCCGTGCGTCGTGACTGAATTCGACACAAGCAAGGCCCCTATCTTTGCTGGAAAATTCTTTGACACACAGGCCGGACGTGACGTTCCACAGCTTGGCGACACCGTCTCCGCTGGCAGAGACGATAAGATCACCACGAAGTTGAACGGCATTGACCGGCCCGCGATGACCAAGCAAAGTTTTCACCAGAGCCCCAGTGCGTCGATCCCACACGCAAATCGTGTGGTCCTTTGAGCAAGAGACGATATACCTTTCATCAAAGCAGACGTCCAGAACTCCAGCTGTGTGGCCCTGAAGACGACGAATTGGTCGATAGTCATTTTTGGCATCCCAGACAATACATGAATAATCAGATGAGCCGGTGACCATAATTTCGTCGTCATACTGAAGGCACAGAACGGAAGCACTGTGGTAATCAGCTGTGCTATGCGTCCGGTCCACAATCTCATCAGAGCGAGTAAGAGGTGGACGGATGGTAAGAAAGGGCGACTTCCCAGACGCCTGCTGCTCAGGATCGTGAACCGCACCGGTAGCGGCGACGTTTCCAGGCGGTGGCCCTATAATCTTGCGACACGGCCATGGATAGTGCGCGTCCCAGACACGGATTGTTCGGTC
Source organism: Aspergillus undulatus (assembly GCF_047715775.1). Classification (NCBI taxonomy): domain Eukaryota; kingdom Fungi; phylum Ascomycota; class Eurotiomycetes; order Eurotiales; family Aspergillaceae; genus Aspergillus; species Aspergillus undulatus. The sequence continues at coordinate 62,947 of NW_027396648.1, forward strand.
ACGCGAGCCTGTGATAATCTTGTCCCTACAAATATATGAGCAATGGATCAGAACTGACGGGGTATAAATCAACGTACTCATCAAACTGAACGCAGTAGACGCTGTCTGTGTGGCCCTGCAGGTAGATTGCCGCAGCTTTACCCTCCTTCCACCGACTCTCCAGGGTACGGCGTACGAGGTACAATTTCTTCCAATCCTGGTGGAAACCAGACTTGCCGAGCCCGGCAGAAGGCTGTTTATCGTTACCACCTGCGGACTGATGAGTACCAAAGCAATTGCGGAATGCATGGCGCCAAATGTGTTGGGAGGAGGCCTGCTCTCTCCAGGCACGCGAGACCACGCCGCAATTTAGCAGAGACTCAGGGTCGAGATATGAGAGCACATGGGACATAACTTCTGTGGGAAGAAAGGCCACAGGATCACGGCGAACAACATTCGGCAGAGAATCCGAAGAACTAAAGCGATCCTGAAGAACAATGCCAATGCCGCTCTCCGAGTCCCGGGGCAACTTCATCTGCTCCATCTTACGAAACATCTCAGTTTGGGCAGCCGCGGCAGCTCGAGCGGCAGCCCCAGAGTATATATCGTTGGGCAGGATAGGAGGCTCCTGTCCATTGCCGGGTATTGGGAGCGGAATCGAGAAGCCATGCCAGGCAGGGACGCTGTTGCGACGGTCGAAGTGACAATGCCGGCCATCAAGGGCATTTTGGCGCTCTATCTCGGACTCGTTTTGATGAGGAGCGTTGATCGTACGCGATCCTTTGTTGCGGATAGTGACTAACAGACGACGACCCAATGCACGAAGTCCGTCAACTGAGTGGCGGATGCTCGAGAAACTCTTCGCCCCGCGGCGTCTGTGAGCCGGCTCCGGGAAATGGTTCACATCTTCAAGTACTGTGTCTTCCATGGCATCTCCAGAGTCCACGAGGGACAATCCATTCCAGACGTCATGTTCAAGTCCTGAGTTGGGAGTTGTAGGTACAGCTGATACGGTCGCATTCCGGGGTCGAGATTTAAACGATAACGAGGGGCGACTTCGGTGGGAGGAAGTGGCGACGTTGTCTCGTGGAGTCATTGTGAGCGGAGATGCCAGCCAATTGACGTAAATTGAGGATAAAGCAAGCGCAGAACTTAAGTCTTCCGGAGCGAGTATTAATAAATGCCCCTTTCCCTCAGTCTAGGACTTGAGTCTAGGGGTATGAGCGTAAGAAAAAGGAGCAAGGGGCGTCTAAAGTCTAGTAACCCGGGGTATCAAGAAACCAAAAAGCAAAACCAGGAAAATAATTCTAGGGGCTGAAAAAGTCGCCCTGAAGGTGAACGGGAGAGGTATACTCGACAGCTAGGACGAGCGGAACAGCACCCGATACGAACAACGACTGGAAAGAAAGAGAGGAGAGAACGAGGGGGGATGGAGAAAAACGACGATAAGCGAGATACAAAAGAGAGAAGAGAGATGGACGAAAAGATGGATTAAAAAAGAGAGTCAGGTCGACGCCCGAGATGGTCAGGAAAACAAGCTGACAAGGAGTGGCCGATAAAGTTGGGGGCGGTGAAGATTTTGCCTCTCAGCACAAAGACTCGCCACAAATCAGAGATTGACCCCAACAAAGAACTGCAGGCATTCCGCTGTGATTCGTGGTTATCCTTAGAAATTATTATGTGCCCTGTACTCCATTTTTTCTTACTCTGGGCTGTGCTTTGTTCAGATTATGATCCCCAGTCAGAATAAGCAATTGATTCTCATCGGAGTCCGTATTCAAGGTTGAGAGCCCAGGCCCGTCTGCTCCACTTCCCCAGACTCGCAGTGGCACTTGCAGCCTCCGACTCCGGAGCACTAGGCGCCCACCGGAGACTGCCAAAGAGGACCTTCTGGGCACGGTCGGGTACCTTGACGTCTCAACAACAGCAACTACAGTAAATTATGCAAATACCTTGTCATATCCCGTCATCGTAAATCGATAGTGCACGTCGCCCTTTTTCATCCGCTCCATTGCCTCCCTCAGTCCCTCGCTGCCAATTTGCAACTCTTCCACCCATCCCTTCAGCTCCTTCTCAGCCGCCAACTGCAGCATCTCCAGCATCTCCCGCCGACTTCCAAGGTGGCTGGCCCCGATCAAAACACCATTCGAAATCAAATTCTGCGCCTTGATCACTTGCCCCTCTTCCTCTGGTAATCCTACACTGATCCAGCGACCATGAACATCCATCATGGAGAGGTACTTCGCCAAGTCGAAGCCCTTGGACGAATTCGCGCAGTTGATGATCAGATCAAAGGAGCATAGATGGTCCTTCTCCCAGCCCCCCTCGGCTGTCGCGATGTAGCCGTCGGCTCCTAGCTTTCGCGCATCTGCCTCCTTCGCTCGCGATCGAGAAATGGCCCATGTTTCCGCTCCCAAAGCCTTGGCAAACATGACACCGAAATGTCCAATGCCACCCAGACCAACTATACCGACTTTCTTTCCGGGCCCGGCGCCGTTGCGAACAAGAGGTGAATATGCAGTCAGTCCGGCACAGAGCATCGGTGCTACAAGGTTCGTCTCCAGTGCCTCAGGAATGGGGAACACCCAGTGCTCATGAGTGCGAACGTGCGACGAGTATCCGCCCTGGCTGATGACGCCAGTGTCGGGCCATTTGGCACCATATGTGTCGATCATGAGCACGGGGCAATAGGTTTCGTTCTCGTTCTTGCATTGTTTGCATTGGCCGCAGGAGTACGACTGGGCGCCGACTCCGACTCGCTCGCCTTCTTTGATCAAGGTGACCTTGGAACCGACGCGGATAGCACGGCCAATGATTTCTGCTTTATCAGATCATGTCTTGTTCTGGTTAAGATGATCCTACCGTGTCCGACACAAAGGGGGAAGTTCTGGGATCCCCAACCACCTATGGCTGTTAGCACTTCTTGCGGATGGGAGCAGGCGAACTTACCGCTGATAGTGTGCACATCGCTACCGCAAACTCCGCACGCTTCGACCTTGACGTCGACATCTATTTCGTCAGCTGGATTTGCCAGCATATCTCGAGCTGCATACCATAGTCGCCAAACGGCTTCAGTTTGAACTAGAAAGACAGTCTGTCAGGGAAATCTATCAATGTATGGGAGGGATCTCTCGACATACGAAGCGCTTCTGGAAGTCAGTATAGCTATCCGGGCCATCGACCTGGAAACCTTCAGCTTCCTCGGGGTACGGCATTTTGCTTTCAGAATTTTAAACACGAGTCTGGGCTGGAATGAAAAAGTATGACTGAGGGTCGGCGGTTCCCCTGGGCACAGACGAATACTTATCGCCTGCCACAATTGATCGCCTGTCTTGTCGCCAAATTTGACTTTTGATCCTTTCGAGTGGGGGTTAACTGAATGACAACCATGTATCCTCTATACTGTCATATAGGTAGGCATTCACTCGAAGCCTATGTCCGGCCAGATCAAGACTCCCACGGCTCTCTATCTCAAGCCGCTTACACCGCATTGCGTCTCCTGTGTAGTATATTCTCGTTTGACAGACTACGACCTCTATCCCATTGACTTGTCGCAGGGCGTCCGGTAAACGAGTCCCTAGCAACTCGTTGATTGTATACCAAGAAGCAAGCGATGTTGTTACGTTTTCGCGGTTCTTCAGACTTCCGTCTGTCACAGGCATGCCCCTCTTTGTCTCGACTGGGCGATTTCTTTCTTCTCCATTGATAAGCGGACAAACCTAGCCCGGGATTGAAGACCAATTTATCCACCTATGATACACAGCTACGTCGTGGAGCCCTTGTCTGCGGGGCGCAGCCCGTCTGGGGCACTCGGAGTTGTCGCCGATACTCGAGGCTGCGGCTAACATAACCCCCGGCAAACAACGCTCTACAGAGTACTTTTTACAAATTTTCGACTGGCCTCGAAGAACAAGAAAATGATATTGCTATAATAATAAACTATGCGACATCAGGCAACGTAAACTCTACCTCCATAGCCTCCTTAATCCCATCCGCAACAGCCTTAACCTGCGCATCATTAAGCCGTCCCAACGGCCGTCTCGGATACCCTCCATACCCATAGTATGACTGGATCGCACTCTTCGTCCCGGGGATGGCAGCCTTCGTAAGCACCCAGTCTGCCTGACTAAGAAGACTCTGCACCTCCATCGCCTCCTTAATCTTCCCCTGGCTCCAGAGATCAAACACTTTTACACAAAGCTTAGGAATAACATTCGCGCCACCCGCGAGAATCGCCGACCCGCCAGACACGAGCGTCTGCAGCGTGAAGTCCGCAATACCGCCAAAGGCAACGTACGGGTGCGCGGCGTCTGTCTTCGTCACAGGTACGGAGCTCTTCGTAGGCGCGAGCGGACTCTCCGGCTTAATTGCGTGCAGCGCGCGCGCAACACGCGTTAACTTGCCCGTGTTCGCACAGGTGAACTTCGTCCCGACGACATTAGGATGCTGGCTAATCCGAATGATAAGATCGGAGTCCATATCAATCCCCGCAACCGCACCGGGATAATTATACAGAATGAGGGGAATCGGCGACCCATCCGCCACAGCAGAAAAGTACTCAAACAGCGTCTCATCATTCCCCGTCGCATAGCGGTAGTAACTCGGCGGTACGATAAGCGCGTACTCTGCGCCCACGGCGGCAAGGTCCTTCGTTAGCTGGATCGTCCCGCGAATACTGTTCTCCGAGGCGCCGGCGATGACGGGGATATTTTGGAAGCCGGCTTCGTCGAGCGCGGAGCGGGTTTCTGAGATGACGGTTTGTTTTTCGGACAGTGTGAGGTGCACGGCTTCGCCGTTTGAGCCCATTGCGACCAGACCGACGAGGCCGGCTTTTGCGAGGCGCACTGCGTGCTTGCGGATTGTGGGGACGTCGAGGTCTTCCGTACTTGGGTTGAAGAAAGTCATTGTTGGAGCGTAGACTCCTGGGCGGAGGGGAGTTGGTGCCATTTTGCTGGGATGAGTATACGGTATCAATGGTAGGACGGATATGTGCAGCGCTTAGAAGATCATACAACGGCAGAGCAATATAAACCAGAAGAGGGGTATACACCCCTCTGTATATAGTATGCTGCGCAAAGCAAACCCCACGCCTAATTCCCAGGTTGAGCCTAGCGCCAGTCGCATCCCACGTGTCCCCACTCTTTCCCCGGGGCCGGCGCCGGACGGGGAATTTCCACCAATCGGCAACTGAACTTCCTCTTTGAGCTCGGGCCATCAAATGCCGACTCTATCAACTGTCGTCACTGCATCACTCAAATGGAGTGCATCCCCGCCTGATTCCCGGCAATTCAAGGCTGATTTGCTAATAAGGAGCTATTATTTCTTCCGGCTCAGCATTTATATTATCATTGAGTAAGGCACAGGGCTACGAGCGAGGGCTGTGAGACTTGAGTATATTATTTGGTGGTCTGCCGCCCCTCTTTCTCGAACGCTTCTCCGGATTTCTTCTGTTTTGCTTCCCCTCACTCACCCCGCCATTTACCATATTGCCATCAATCGCCTTTCGTAACTTCATCAGCACAGCAGCAGCTACCAAGACAACAATGGCTCCTCCCGCCGTATTAATGGTAGGCACGGGCGAATACACCACCGGCTACGTCGGCGGTGCCGCCTCAGGCTCAGACAAGAAAGTCGGCGTCGTCGGCCTCTCGCTATTCGATCTCCGTCGGCGCGGAAAAGTAGGCGACCTCAGCATGGTCGGCGTCTCAGGGCGCAAGTTCCCTGGAATCCGTACGTTCCTCAGCTGTCCCGAAAGAGAGCCTGAAACTGATGCGTGCCGCAGGCGACCACCTCCACAAAAACATCACCCAAGTCTACAACAACCTCGACACAAGCTTCACCTCCTACCCGGACGACAACAGCACCGATCCCGACGCATACAAGCCCGCCATCGACGCGCTCCCCAAAGGTTCTGCAATCACGATTTTCACCCCGGACCCAACCCACTTCCCCATCGCACTGTACGCAATCGAGCGCGGGATCCACGTCCTCGTCACCAAACCCGCCGTCAAAACCCTCCCCGAACACCTCGCCCTCCTCGAGGCAGCCCGCAAACACAACGTCTTCGTCTTCGTCGAGCACCACAAGCGCTTCGACCCCGCGTACTCGGACGCGCGCGCGAAAGCCGCCAAATTAGGCGACTTCAATTACTTCTACTCGTACATGAGCCAGCCAAAGTTCCAGCTCGAGACGTTCAAGGCTTGGGCTGGGAAGGAGAGCGATATCTCGTATTACCTGAACAGCCACCATGTTGATATTTGTGACTCGATGGTTGGGGGTGAGTATACGCCTGTGCGTGTGAATGCGACGGCGTCGACGGGGACGGCTGTTGAGCTGGGTTGTGTCCCTGAGACGGAAGATACGATTACCCTGCTTGTGGAGTGGAGGCATAAGAGAGAGCCTGGGAAGGTTGCGACAGGTGTGTATACGGCTTCTTGGACGGCGCCGGAGCGCGCGGGGGTTCATTCGAATCAGTATTTCCACTGTACGTCAACCAACCTTAACTCGTCTCCCCATCTATCTCTGTGTCTGAAGCTATGCTAATCAGAATAACTGGGCAGATATGGCCGCCAACGGCGAAGTCCGCATAAACCAAGCAAAGCGCGGCTACGACGTAACAGGCGACGAGAGCGGTCTTGCCTGGATTAACCCGTGAGTCCCCTCCCCTCCCCCCAAATCTCCCCCAAAGCAACCTTCTATACTAATAAATATGCAATGCAAGATTCTACATGCGCTACGCTCCCGACGAAGAAGGCAATTTCGGCGGCCAGACAGGATACGGATACATCTCGTTCGAGAAATTCATTGACGCGATCACGGCGCTGAATGAGGGACGGGTTACACTCGATGAATTGGATAAGAGGCCGCTGCCGACGCTGAAGAATACGGTTGCTACGACGGCGATTTTGCATGCGGGGAGGATTAGTCTCGATGAGAGAAGGCCGGTTGAGATTGTTGAGGAGGAGGGGTGGGTTGTTAAATAGACCTTAGCTTCTATGGGGTGGGGTTTGATATATTTACTTATTTGAAGGGAAACTGTATCCTTGCATGGTAAAATGACGAATATGCATTCTAGTACCTACTCGCGACTGCAAGTTTCACTAGCAAGCAAGTGAGCCCTAAATGGTGTAAGGGTTGTAGAATGTAAAAGCCCGAAATGTGGTGGTAATCTAGACAATTTTAACTCCCAGCGCCAACCGTTCCTCATCCCTCAATCCATCGCTCCGCCATGCGCGACCATCAAAAATCCAGAACGCGAAAACTCAATTTGAACCAGAAAGAGAAAGAAGATTGCAGTTTCATAGTCTCGTATACATTTAAACATCAACTCAGCGCCAGTAACTAGCGACGTAGGGAGCTATGTCTGGTGATCCCGTGCGTGCCTTTGTTGAGCTTGACGCGACAGTCGGGACAGTACCATTTTGCTGTGCGGCTGGGAACTTCGGAGAGTCCGACGCAGTTGAGGTGGAACCATTCTCGGTCACACTGTGGAGGTTAGATTTGGAATTGAGGTAAAAATTGTAATGGGTGGGGCATACGTCTTGGTTCTCACAGCAGATCATTGTCCCAAAGCTGACATCCCCGCAGACACAGTACCGCGGCTCATTAGGGTCAATTTCCTCAAGGACTCCATCTTCGTCGATGCGAATGTCTTGGCCTACGCCTTGCTCCCGCGGCCCTACGCGCCGCTTGCCCGGTTTGGCCTTGCGGCGGCCGAAGCTGACTGCGGCGCCGCCATCTGGCCCGTTTGACACCGGTCCAGGAGCTGGTCTTTTGCGGCGTCGAGTAGGTGCACTGACGCTGGCTGCGCGAGATCCTTCAGGGACTGGCGTCTTCCTTGCAGGCGTAGCACTCTTCCGGCGGAGTTCTCTTGCTGCATTAAGGACAGGCTCCGCTGCTGCTATGGAGCGACTGCGGGAAGGCGGCCGAGAGGTTGATGGAGGGGGGGTTGCTCCTGCTCTGGACCTTGTTGCAGCAGCTGGTTTCTGTGATGTAGACTCATCTAGTTTGATTACAGGAGGCTCCTGCCCATTGCCGGGTGTTGGCGACGATTCTTTGCCCGTCTTTCGACGTTTGGCTGAACTTCTCGTAGGTCGACTCTCAACGTCCTCGGGTTGACCGGCGGGTTCCGGGGCTGGAGGACTGCTCGTCTCGAGTTGCCGTTTCTTCAATAATCGGCTTGGTTTGTCCGCCACTGCCGAAGACTCCTGCGGACGATCAGCACCGTTGGAGACAAAACCTTGGGAGGTGGAGCCGAGCTGACCTAGGCGCTTGGCTGCTTCTGCCTCCGCAGCGGCTAAGGCGGCTTGTTCCCTCGCCTGGTTTTCGCGCTTGAGCTTTTTGGCTTCATTCAGCTTCATGCCTCGGTTGCTCAGTTTCAATTCGGTGACGCCTTCTTGATTGTTGCCTTCGCTCCGACGCGTCAGGAGCCCCGGAATGAAATTGTTCATGATGTCGTCGCAATCCAGGAATTCGGTCCCGTTGAGGTCGGCCTCCGCCTTGGCTGCCCGGTAGGCCTCCCACCCTCGCCCACGAATGGCCAACTCGCGATGAATCATCACCTCGCTCGGCTGCCAGACCGCGTTCTTCTTCATTTTCTTTCGCAGTTTGGTCATCTCCCACTCGGTCAGTCGCAGCCATGGTAGATCCTCACTTCCCATTTTCGCGTCTTCCGGAGGCGGCTTGAGCATCGCCAAAGCGCTGCTGGTAGACATGCCCGCCGATGCTCTTGATGGGTTGATCTCACCAGAGGGTCTCGAGCGGCGGGGCTGCTTTTCCTTCTTCGTTTGTGCGGGCTCGGAGAGTGTTATCTTGGCGTCGGGCTCAATATCGGAGTGTTCGGTACTGGCGATCGGAGAATCAGGGTGCAATGCCGCGAGATGTTCTGCGGCGACCATAGACCGACGCGTCCGCGACTTCTGTCCACCTCTTGCGCCATCCAAGCGCAGTGTGATTCGCGTTGTTGTAGGCGGTGCATCGTCTCGCTTTTTGCTAGTGCGCGGTCGTTTCACGTTTGCAGGAGGTTGCGGGGGAGTAGGTTCGCGCTCGGGCGGCTTCGGTAGCGCCTGGAGCTTTTTGTTGATGGATTCTAGGCGGTTATGATGGCGCTCTACCACATCGTATAAGCGACAGGCTTCGGCATAAGCGGACTCGCGAGCATTGATAGCGCTGTCAAGCTGGATCGAAATGTCTTTGCGCAAAGTGCATGGGTCTGGGCGGAATTCAGAAGGGAGCTGGGGAAGCTGGCCATACTTCTTGGTAAGGTCATGCACGCCCTGAGCGCTGTCCAAGTAGCGCTTATCTAGGCCGCGAATGAGTGTAAGGGATCGGAGCAAATCAGCAGGAAGGTATTCGGTGTAATCGATAAAGTCAGTCACGGTAGCCTGAGCATCAGGGTCATGTGGACCATCCAAGATCACGCCCCCCGTGTCGTTGAATTCGGCCATCCCAGATAGTAAATAAAGCGACAGGGTGTATGATGGCGTGGGATGGTTGTGGATGTAGGGAGTCACTGTGGAAGGACGAGCGAACGGGGGTAGTCAGAGATCAAGAGGCATCACCGTACGAGATGGTGTACCCATACGGTTTTTAAAGTACCTCAGTGGGATAGCATGAGCTGCGCGTGCAAAAAAGAGTAAAAACGATAAACGAAGGAGAGAATGGCTAATGGAACCAGTTGGAATGAGATGTTGGGCGTGTTACAACACGGAGTTGAGCTGCTGACGGACCAACGTTCTTCCGCTCCGCCATATATCTGCAGTGAAGTGCAGGTGTCTCTCTTCACTACCACGTTTAAGCGCCCAACATAAGATAGCAGTGCCTCGATTAATGAAATGCAGACCTTCATAATGCACTAAATCTCTGAGCGTGAATTATTTTAGAGCCGCTCCAATCGCCAACCTTTAGCTTTGTGGAATGATCTTGGCCGGATGAAATATATATTTTTGCAAAAACTCCGGTACTCAACGCACAACATACTCTGCAGCTTCCGAGCGACAGGTATCTTTTCCTCCTTGCCCAGGTCCATGTTCAGAAGTTAAGGTTTTACTTTGGGATACATCTGTAGGCTCACGCCCAATCCTTACAGCTTTTGACCGGCAGATAAGAATGGCAGCCGACGAATCGATCGACGCGTTGGATTTACCTCCCGGCTGAAATCACCTGGACACTGGCCATTCTAATATATCGGTCCAGGGGTGTCGTCCAGAAGTCGGATACAACATGGGTGGGAGTTAGCCGGGTATACTGGTGAACTCTGCCTTGTCCGGTGTCGCGTAGCCCTATGCAAAGAGCGTTGCACATCGTCCGGTTTCGAATCGATCTGTCCTCTCTTGAGCAGTCTTGACTACAAGGGTGGCCGGCTAGCAATAAGGGACTCTGTTCTCAGAGATGCGCTTAGTCTTAGGGGGTGTTACGCTCATAATGAGCAAGTATACCAAAATCCAGCCATCGACATGCCGAGGCAGCGCGGGCAGGCGTTACTAGTTGAAACCAAGCTCCAGGCGACGTACACTACTCATAGTGAGAACTCATCCTTCGGGCTTCTACCCGTGAGACGGCTACACAGAGCGTCCGGAGGATCATCAAGCTCAAGCCCTCTGGCAGATCAGGCTTCACTAACCCGGATCGAGTCTAAGCAAGGTCATGTCACTTGCAGGAATCATCCAGACGAAGTCCGCCTTGTTGAGCGCTCGAGCGCACTTCCGGTCGTGGCGTTTCTTGGAGTAATTTCTTTCTTCCCAAAAGAATTCATGGCATGACAGCCGACCTTGACGCACTCAGAGCGTCGGCAGGCGGCAATGAAGAGTCCTATTCATTCTCTCGGTTGCTTCCGCTGAGAAGATCTGTCAGGTCACTCGGCATATCAGCTAATGTACTAGTCAAGATTCTTGGAGGACCTTAATTGGTAACATAGGAGCTAGTGTCAGTTCAACTTTCCTGCGCCCGGCTGCTGTGATCGGAGAGGACCGAGTGGAATGTGCTGGAGGCTGAATGCCATCTGCTGCTTTCGGATCAAGTTACACCGTACGGTTACACCGTAAAGAGAGCGTTTGTCTAGCCCAGAGTGGCGTGTTCCAGATTTTGAACGGACTTCGGGTTGTCGAGATGGCCAGATCTCTCCGCAGATCCAGAATCGGATGGAGTGAGGGGGCCACGTGAGCTGGGCCATGTCACGGGGAAATTCTCCGACGGATGCATCCTGATTTCCTCTCCAGCGGCCTCTTCTGTTTCAATTCAGGAATCTATCTGTCCAGCGATATCACGAGATCTCCTCTTGCACTCCGCAGGCAGTGCGCTATTTTGCCACGATGGATCCGTACCAGTGATTTCGCGTCTGGGGGAAATGGAGATGAAGCCTGGGGAAGCGGCTGGAACCTGGAGTCTGGGGGCTAGCTGGGAGTGATTGGACGGAGAGTCGTTCCTTGTCCCAGCCCGGGTGAAGAAACCTTTCATGAGACTAATCTTGTTTAGAAATAGTGTGCCAATTCTGGCCAAGAGAGCCAATGAATCTTGATCGCACTTGACTTGCTGGGCTGCCACCAAATTCCCAGGTTCTCTTAGCCAGTTCAAAGTTGAACGCCCTTTGACTGGACGGCATTAAAGGAACACAAGAAGATATGCAAACCGGGAAGTTTCAATCCATACAGCTGCGTTTTCTCGAAGGACTCGATCAGAGCTTCCTCTGTACTACGCGACAAGACCTTGAACAACTGTCCTCGACTAGGCTGCTCGCAGTCTATTGCTCCGGTACCACGGTTTCAGCGCTGCTACGCTCTGACGCGGACGTGACCTTCAGGATTTATGCTTTGCCTCTTTCCCTACTAGCTCAAGCGCGCAGTCGTCGGAAAGCAGAGTATCCACAACAGCCCTCGCCTGTCATTGCCCGAGCTACAAACGGACGCTCGAGAGTCACCTTCCCCTCTTAGCCGCTGGCCTGTCGCCCGCTCCTCAATTCATGATACAGATGCAGAAGCCTTGAATGCAAACTTGTTGATAGCAACCCTTTAGATAGGATCCCAGCAATCGGCAGTGATGACAAGCTGAGAATGAGTAGCTGCAACACCATGCTGTTTCTACACGGGGATCCTGCCCTTGACAGCAAGAAAAAGTAAACACCCAAGCTCAAAGAATCAACTTACGCCACCGCCGCAAGATGGGGCCCACAAACTACCAGATTTCTATGAATGTGCAGGAGCATGATTGGACATGTGTGAATCCTCTTTTGTCTGTTCTATTCACTGAGTATATTATGCCCTGATTTGCTCCCCGCCTGTTGTATTTTCCTACCCCAGCCTTTCCTTCTCCTCCTCGTCCTCCCAATCTTCTGTCCTCTTCTCCCTCACTTTCGTCACCTGCATACTCCTTGTCGCCCTGTGCCTGCGTGTCACGGCGTGCATTCTCTGCTTTACTATTGTCCACCAATTCCGTTCTTTGATCTCCGTTGTCATCGAGTCTCTTGAAGACTGCTGGTCCCTCTGACTTCCCTTGAATCAGCTCTGATTGCCTTTGAAGATGGCAGGCAAGCTGGGAAAGGAGACTTCGGCTGGGGTGCCCTTCGAGTCTGTCGAAGAGACCGCCAGACCTGGAACCAAGCTGTACGCCTCACTCAGTCATCTCTTCGAAGCAACTTGTTAACATATTCCCAGAAGCAGCGAAGATGATGACATCGCGGAGAAGGCCCATGCCGAACACATCAATCTGAACAAGAACCTCTCGGCCAAGTAGGTGGCACCGTCCGTACTTGGATGCACATTTCTGACTCTCGCAGGATCAAGAACCCTCTCGCCGATCTTACCGAGACCCAGGTGCTCCGTGATGTTGAAGAGTTTGCACAGGAATACGACTTGGCCGATCTTCTGCCCGACTTGCGCAAGGGCTCCCTCATTGCCCGCGACCCAGATAACTTTAGGGCTGTTCCTGGCATTACCCCAGAAGAAGTCCAGGTCATACAGGATGAAACCGACCACAAGTGGCGCCAGCCTCGTGCTCTTTACTTCAGCATCATTCTTTGCTCCATTGGTGCTGCTGTTCAGTAAGTGTTGGCTGCACTTTTATCTACGCTGGAAACTAATCGTTTTCAACAGAGGTTGGGATCAGACTGGAAGCAACGGTGCCAACTTGAGCATGCCTGACGCTCTTGGGATTCCCGAACACGACAATCCTCACGCCTCACGCAACCAATGGCTTGTTGGTGTTGTTAACGCGTAAGTGGATATAGGGCTTCTCAATCAATGCGCGGTAGATTGAGCTAACAACACAAAGTGCTCCCTACATCGGCAGTGCTGTTATTGGATGCTGGCTGTCTGACCCTTGTAACTACTATCTCGGTCGCCGCGGTGCAATCTTCCTCTCTGCCATTTTCTGCCTCATCACCCCCTTCGGTCAGGCCCTCAGCCAGACTTGGCCTCAGCTCTTCGTCACTCGTGCCCTTCTCGGTATTGGTATGGGACTGAAGGCGTCAACTATTCCAATTTTCTGTGCGGAGAACACTCCAGCAGCTGTCCGTGGCGGACTGGTGATGTGCTGGCAGCTCTGGACCGCGTTTGGTATCTTTCTTGGAACAACAGCGAACTTGATCGTGAAGGATATGGGAGACAACCTGGCCTGGCGTATGCAAATGGGATCGGCTTTCATCCCCGCTGTCCCCCTTATTCTCGGCGTCTACATGTGCCCTGAGTCCCCGCGTTGGTACATCAAGAAGGGAAATCTCCGACCTGCTTACGAGTCTCTCTGCCGCCTCCGCAACACACCACTACAGGCTGCCCGCGATCTCTACTACATCTACGCCCAGATCAAGGTCGAGCAGGAGATTGCTGGCTACGGTACCTATCTCTCCCGCGTGGGTGAGCTGTTCACCATCCCTCGTGTCCGCCGTGCAACTCTCGCGTCCTTCGTTGTGATGATCGCTCAGCAGATGTGCGGTATCAACATCGTGGCCTTCTACTCATCCTCCATCTTCTCCCAAGCCGGTGCATCCTACGAAGAGTCCCTCTGGGCATCTTGGGGATTCGGATTGGTCAACTTCCTGTTTGCCTTCCCCGCTGTCTGGACCATCGACACCTTCGGACGTCGCAGCCTTTTGCTTTTCACCTTCCCCCAGATGGCATGGACTCTACTCGCGGCTGGGTTCTCCTTCTATATCCCGGAAGACTCTAAGGCGCACCTTGGCATGATTGCCCTCTTCGTCTTCCTGTTTGCTGCGTTCTACTCTCCCGGTGAAGGTCCTGTTCCATTCACTTACTCCGCCGAGGTGTTCCCCCTCTCCCATCGTGGTAAGCATCTCCCTTTTCCCCTTCTCCTCATCAACCCGACAGTAATACTAATCCAACCATAGAGGTCGGAATGGCCTGGGCCGTCGCGACCTGCCTCGGCTGGGCAGCCGTTCTCGGCATCACCTTCCCCAGAATGATCGCGGCCATGACTCCAACAGGTGCCTTCGGTTTCTACGCGTAAGTCCATCTTACCTCTCAATACACCCTAACCATCATAAGCCCATCATACTAACTGCTTTCCTTCCCCAGTGGCCTCAACATCATAGCCCTAGTAATGATTTTCCTCTGGGTCCCCGAGACGAAGCAGCGCACCCTCGAAGAACTTGACTACATCTTCGCCGTCCCCACCCGCACACACATGAAATATCAGGTCTGCCAGGTTCTGCCCTGGTGGTTCAAGAAGTATGTCTTCCGTCGCAAGGACGCGCTCCTCGAGCCGCTTTACAAGTTTGATCATGTTGCGGGTACCCAGTAGATGCATGTTATTGCTGAGTGTCTTTGCATCTTGGGCGTGGACAGCTCCGACGACTTTTGACGTGAACGCAATGAACGAATGACTCTCTTATCGAACAAAATGGACAAAAAAATTTCAAAAAAAAACGATACGAAAAGATCCTGCCCGCCCTCGCCCTGGCCAGCACAATGAGCAGACAGACAATCAAACGAGCAAGACATTTCCATCAACTCTCACACCAGCTAGTGGGCAATGCGGGCAGTGATAACAGAAACTCATACTTCGCTTCCTCAGATGCCGTTCTACGATTTCATTCACTGATTTTTTTTTTCCCTTTACATATGTGGGCGTCTTGGACTCTTGTTGGACCAGGTTACTGATAAGGTTAATATGTTCTACCTCAATCTTGGACATAGAATGGATGGATAGAATAGAACCTTGCTTGGCTGTACGGTCTATTGATACTAAATGAGCCCTACATCATCAATGTAATGAATGTTATGTCTCTATGGATTATTGAGCTCCACGAATTTTGATTGCCGCATCCGTACAGAGGTGTGCTTGGCGTGGACGGCCTTTCAAATTGACCATACAGAATAGATTCTACTCCATCATCTTGTCTCATTAACTCGTAGTCTGGCAGTCAGCCCTAATCAACGGTCAACTCCCCAACCCGATACGCCCCCCAAATCCCAAACCCAAGCCGTTCATAAAAACCTTCCAGCGCAACCCAATCCACAAAGACCCCCTCGATCCCGCTATCCCTCATAAACCCCATCGCATGCGCAACAAGTGCAATGCCCGCCCCCGACCCCCGACACTCTTTATCAATCCCCACGCAGCCAATGAGACCTGTTGTAGGCCCGCACGTAGCCGGCATCGCCCAGTTCTCTTGTAGGATTGGAGAGGAGGGAGGGAGCATGAGTGTCCAACCGATTTGGCGGCCAGAGGGCGAGAATGCGGCCATTATGCTGTTTGGATGGCGACGGGGGTTTAGGGTGTTGTAGGCTGAGACCCAGTCCTGGTGACAATGAGTTAGCTTCGTCTCAACCATACCAGCATTGTAGCCATCTAGGAGGAACTTTGACGGGAATCGGATATACATACCGGATTATGCCCAAAATTCCTCTCCTGCCCAGCCAAGCACTCCGCGTACCCGTCCTCCGTCAACGGGGCAAAAGTATACCCCGCGTCTTTGGCTCTTTGGCCATATTCGATCCCAGTCTCCGCGAGGCTGAAAGTGCGAATATCTCTATACAAATCCACTGAGCGGGGAGGGTCAGGGCGCATTCGGAACCCGCGGTTGAGGAAGAAGGGTAGTGCCGAGTCCGACGATGAAGATGAATCTTCCTCGCATTTGCTATCCTTCTGGCTCCCGTTCTTCGCTGAGCCCGAGATTGGGGCTGATACAGGAACAGGAACACCCGGCCAAAACCGTGGAATCCCACTCCCAACCTCCAACTTACACGGTTCAAAAGCCATTTTGAACCAGCTCTTTGTCTCGTTAACAAGGGCCGTCCCAATACCCCTCCCTCGATAGTGGGGATGCACAGCCAAGACAGCCAGGTATCCCGACGTAGGGACAATCTCACTATTCGGATCCTGCCGTGGATTTTTTGTCGTGTAGGCGAGGACAAATCCGATCGTTTTTCCCTCGCCTGGGATCCTGGCGATGTAGTGGTGGCCGTTTTGGTGGGCGATCAGAGTGGCTAGGTGCTCTTGGGAGAGTGGGTATGCGGGGAATGAGACGATCCAGAGTTGGGATATTGAGGGGATGTCGCGGATTAGATGGAGAGGGAGGATTTCGATGTTGGTTTGATGTTGAGGTTGGGACATGGTGGTGAGTTGATATATATCTACCTAGGTAGATGGATGTCGGATTGACGATACCTCAACTGGATTGGGTGGGGGATGCTCAGGTACTATAAGTGAAGAGACGCGTAAAGCTGGTACGGTATCTTGACGGAGGCTGAGCACTTTCTCAAGTCAATCTGAGTGCGAGAAATAGATGCAAGGGCAGGCAGTCAGCTGATCCGCTGCCAATCCTTATGGTGAGGGGTTCGGGGGGCCATCACCATACAACTGATATATTATAACTGATGCGGCAGTGAAAATATATCAGCAAGCACTTAAGTATGACAAAATCATCGAAAAATATATTAGTCACGTTTTGGGCCTCATACTTCATTACATTAAGCATCAACATGGACTCTACGAGAACGACTTGCAACGCCACCAAATCAATTGATTCGATTTGAGCAGAACCCCATCCCCATCCTAACCCAGTTGTTTTGCATGGATGTAGTCCCAACTGTCCCAAATATGTAGTACAGGAAAAGGAAAAAACGCGCAATATGCAATTCAGCCGTGAACGAAGAACGCGAAACGAAAACGATTTTTTTGTTCAAGAAAACTGAGATATGGAGGAGAGAGGAAATGGAAAACAGAGCAAGTCGCAAACGCATCAGATAAGACAGGAATATTGCCCAAATGTTACGAAGAAAATAAGTTAGTAGCGTAGCGTTTTCCCCCATTCACCCATTCAGTACATCGTAACCATGAAGGCAGACAGCCCGGCATGAAAGCAAACAAGTCCAAACGAGTAAAGCGAGAAAGAAGAGGAAACGGAATCCAGCCAAGCTCCCATTGAGAGCAGAGATTACACATTTGGAGGTGACAAATGGAGGGAGGTAGGACACACCCAAGTGAACTAGAAGATTGTAGAGTCCAGGGACTCGCCCTAACGAAGTATGGAAAGGAAGAGAATTTCATCACTCGGGAGGATATAATGCTATGATTCATTAGTGGCCGTAGTTGCCTCCCCAGCCTCCGCGTCCGGTGTTTCCGTAGTAGTTGCCAAAGCCGCCACCGTAGTTACCGTAGCCAGTCGCCTGGTGGTGGGTCTGATTGGCAGCTTGGTGTCCGCCGAGGCCACCCAGGCCACCGTACTGAGGATTCAAGTGAGGGTAACCACCGAAGCCCTGCTGAGCCTGTTGACCCTGCAGCGGGGGAAGTCCGGTTTGGGTGTGGGACTGGCCAGGAGTGTTGGCCGCGGAGCCAGGGCGGTTGGCCTGGGACAGCGAAGGGCTAGGGCCTCCGGTCTTGGAGGTGTCAAAAGCCTTGGTTTCTTCCGAGGACACCGGGGTCTGTTGGGTGATCGGCTGGTTCTGTCCGAAGCTACCCTGGCTGCGGCCGAAGACGTCCGTCATTCCGGTGCCAAAGGCACTGGCGCCAGCAGCCGATTGCTGGCTCTCAGATGGCTGAGCAGATCCAGTGCGACCATAGACTGAGTCACGTCCGGGAATGCCTTGGTTGAAGCTGCCGGCAGTTGCGGGGGACGAAGAGTGGTCGTACGAGAAGCCATGGGGCTGGCCGTACATGCCACCCTTGCCGTAGGGGGTGTATTGGCTGCCGTAGCCGTACTGAGAGCCGTGGGGCATATATTGATCTTCGTATCTGCGAGCGTCATCGTACATGGGGCGGTTTCGTCCGTACTGCTGGCTCATGTACGAAGCATAGTGGGGGTTGGAGTAGTAGGGGTATCCGTAACCGTAAGCGTGGGCAGCTTGGCCGGGCATGTGGTGAGCGGCGAGGGTCTGGGTGACCCCGGGGAGGGTAGGGTTGGGGGTCGTGTGGCCACTGTTGGGAGCTTCGACGTGACCGTAACGGCTGGGAGCCTGAGTGGTAGGAATCTGAGGCTGGGCTTCAGCACCAGAGACACCAAATCCAGCAGCACGCTGCAGAGAGGCGTCCTGGGATTGACCATAGGCACCGTAGTAGTTGTATGGAAGACGCTGGTCGCCAGCGTAGAAAGGCGAGTACTCGCTGCCGGTGGTGACGGTTGGCTGAACGGGAGCTTGGTTTGCGAACGGCTCCTGGACCTGAGGCTGGGGTTGAGTGACTTGCTGGGTGAAGGGGTCGTAGGGTTTGTGGGAGTCGCTGTAGCGAGCGAAGTCGGAGAAGGAGTTGTCAGCGGCGGTGGCTTGAGGAACGGGGGGCAGACCGGGAGCAGGGCGAGAAACCGCGGCGACGTCGGGGGGTGCTTGAGCTTGAGTGGAAGGAGGCAATGAAGCGCGCGGCGCGACGGGAGAGTGCTGAGGAGGCTGAGCACGGGTCTCAGTGTCCTCCCTGTTCTCATCAATATCAACATCGGCGGCATCACCGTTCAGTCCCATGCTGCCGAACTGGACTGCTGCACGATCCACAGCATGGTTGCCGGGCATAACGACAGCTTCCTGTTGTTCCATAACACGGCGCTGCGCTCCGGGGGTACGAATGCTCTGCTTGAAAGCGCTTGTCGGCAAGGCACCAGCTGTAGGGCGGGCTGGGGTCGAAGTAGCCGCGTTGGCGTCAATCGTGCTGCCAATAGTACTGGCAGCGGTGGCAGAAGGGACCGGGGGAGAGACATCGGGAATTTGTGCGAGGTTGTTCTTGGTCAGATCGTCCTTAGAAGGAGTAACTCCGGCCGACGTAGGTGTAGCAATCTGCGGCTCCTCGGTCGGCTGAGGGATCGCTGGCTGGGGGGGCTTTTCGGCGGGAATGGGGACGGCAACAGGGACGGGAACAGGGGCAGAGATCGGTTCGGGTTCAGCAGGCTTTTGTTCAGGTTCAGGAGCGGGCGCGGGAGCAGGCTCTTCGGGGACAGGGACAGGGGCAGGAGCAGCGGCAGGCTTCTTTTGAGGCACTGCTGGTTTCGCAAACAAGGACGCCCAGCCCTTCTTGGTACCCTCCGCCGCAGCAGGGGTATCCTTCGCGGCGGGAGCTGTTTCCGGAGCCGTCGTGTCAGCGGCCGGGGTAGCGGTTGTAGCCGTCATTGAGTCGGCAACGGGAGTGACTTCGGCCGGAAGGGGTGGTTTCTCTGTGCGTGTGCCGTTGGCATGAGCACCAGCCCGACCACCGCGACCACCACGGCCACGGTCTCCACGAGCGCGACCGCGGCCTTCAAACCCACCGCGCCCACGTCCTCCTCGCACAGCAATTGTAACTGGCTCCGTCGGAGTGCTTTGTACCTCCTTGGCCTTGGGACGACTCCGATCGGTGGTCTTCTTCTTTACCTCTCCCCATTGAGAGACGTTGCCTAATCAAGAATCACGTTAGTTCATTATTTGATGACGGATCATCAATTGAGCTGGAGACAATGCCCGACGAACCTTCACTGATGCGATCAATTGCCTGCTCAAGGTCACCATCAGCATCCTCCAAGGCGAAGACCAAGTCCTCGTCTGTCCAGTCATTGAACAGCTCTTTCAGCATAGGCAGAGTATCCGAATATTTCTTCTTCATCAGGCCGAGATCTCCTTCGTCTTCGTATGTGGGCTCTGTAATGTCAGGCTTTGTGGATCTGCTGCCACCTCGACCACCTCTGGAGCTGTAACCGCCACGACCACCACGGGCGGATACCCTGCCACGGGAGGCAGAAGACCTCGATTGAACTTCAGACATTGTTGTCGATGAAATCTCTGAATCTCCAGGGAGGAGAGATGTGATAGAGCTCTAAAGTAGACGAGAGGAGGAAATAAGATGCGGCGAGTGGGAGGGAAAAAAGCGGGTAAAAAGAGGTTCGTTAGTGTTGTCGTCCTCCGTAGTGATCACAGATGCAGCCTCTCGCGTGAGGCAGCACCAAGGCACGGGAGAAGAGCCGCGAGGGACCGAGATCGGACGAGAAGAGGAATTGAAGACGGACAAGAGAGCTGCTGGGACGGAGAAGACAAAAATGAGTGGGGGAGAAATGAGTTTTGAGAGTTGGAAGGGAGAAGAAGGAGAGGAAGTGAGGGAAGAAGAAATGAGGTTTTCAGTGGAGAGCGACCAGCGACCAGCGCCCGGGAGTCTTTCAAGGCTCAAGCTTGGGTCACGCCCGCAGTATGAGCACGACTGGATCGGTCGAGCTCGAGAGACAAGGCGTACGTATTCGTGCTACTGTAGAGCTCTAGAATGCTTCTATCCCCCCCCCCCCCCCCCCCCCCCCCCCCCCCACCCCCCTCCCTCTACTACTTTCCATTAGAGAAACTAGCCTAGTCGAAGGGCGCTATCTACAAGTCTTCTGTCGTTGTGGGATTTCGTCATCTTTTTGACTTCGATCCATCCATGGGCCACCCCAAGCTTGAACCTCACTGTGGGTGAAAGACGGTTTAATATATGCAAAAGATCCTTGCTCATAGACAATATAAAAGCTATAGCAAAGCTTCAACGTCAACCCGGCGATTGATTGCCTTTCAAGGGGCTCAGCTGAAGACCGCATTCGTGGCGGGTTGAGGTTGGTCATGGTGGCAGCCCTTCCTCACCGCCCAGCTTCCCTGGGGAGATCTTCATGAGCATGGAGGATAGAATGGACCGTCATACGATCAACGACCCTGATACCATACAATATCCTCAACATCAACCGTTACCTCCTCGGGGCGCTGGGTTTTCCCTCTCGCATGATGAAGCGCTCGAAATCGCTCGGTTTCCCTCTTTGGTCCAAGCTCCACGCCCCGTTACCCCGAACTCCTCGACAGTCCCAGCAGCTCCTAGAGACCCTTACGTCCTCCTTTCGTCGCGAACTGGATCGTGAACACCCGCCAAACGCATCCTCCCCAGATGGCTCTGACGCCGCCGACAAGAATCTCTTTGGAGGTCTACTATCTGAGAACCACCCTCGCTCTTCCTCCCACGCCGCCGACAAACATCTCGGCATGATTCTCGACCATCCGCTTTTTCGTTCAAAACCGTCTCGAGATCCCGACTTGCGTGACCGCGCGGTACATGCAACCGCTAAGGCGAAGTCAGTGAAACATCCTATGCTGGTCTTCGACGAACTTATGGCGTCTGGTTCTGCTACTGCCGCTGCCGTTTCAAAGTGCATAATCGACCAAGTCTTGTTAGCAAGCCCTCATAAAGGCGATGGCTTTGTGAGAGAGATGAGAAAATCTGGGGCAGGCTCGAGGTTCATGACTTGGTGGTGGTCCTCGGACGACAGGACCAAAATATCTTTCATCAACGGATCGCTAACTTTCCATAAACAATACTGCAAGTTCATGGTGGCGGTGGGCTTACAAGACATAGTCCTTACCTGGCTCAAAACGCTCAAAACGTTCATCGATGGCGAGTACAACAAGGGACCTAAATACCCGCCAACAGAGCCGTTCAAGTATCTTCTGGGCTCTCTACTGCAAGCGGAGATTGATTACGGCGGTGGGATGAGCTCTGCTATGCGTCATTACCTCGATGCGTTCAACTTGTTTAGGTCGACGGGCGATGAAGACTCTAGAGTGACTCTGCTTAACTCACTTATCAAACCGGCGGCTTATATCCTGTCGACGTTGATTCTGAGATCAGGCAGGAACATCGAAGAGAGGATTCCCCACAAATTATACGAAGACTACGCGGCTGCATTTCTTAGTATGATCAAGAAAAAAGACACCCACGCTGTTCCCGCTCTTCTAGCTCTTTACCACCCGACAGTTCCGGATGCGAAACCCTTTGTTCATTTCGTGCGCCATTTGCCACCCAGCAGAATTGAATCAATGAGTTGGAATTATCGTGAGAGAAATTTGCGAGCAGGTCTTGATGCGCTGCGCCTATTGGACCAAGTTGGGGACAAAAGAGATAGTCTCTATGTGGCACGCTTCCTCCAGCAGATTTTGGAACTGAAGCCTGAAGAGCGCGACCCGCTGTGGCATGAACATGATCATGTCACGTCTGAAGAGAGGGCTCTTATCGCGAGTTGGGACTTGACCCCCGCTTGATGTTGCGATTTGGCTTCTTGGCTAGAAGTTGCAGACGGGCCAATTCCTGGAAGCAGCTTAGATAATTGCCGTTATTTCTACTCTTTCAGCCCAGGCACCATGCGACATCGAGAAAACTAAAGAAATAGGGAAGGACGATGCCGTGTGCATGAACTGATGGCTGGACCTGGACAATTCTCCGCATTCATCCCCACATTCATTATTGGGGTATCACCTCTTGGCATGCTAACCAAGGCCACAACCTAGTGATGAGCGCTTACTTATGGACGCTTACTCGGAGTCGTGTTTCGGATCTTTTAGTGTGCATGGTTATTTTTGCAGAGAGCTCCGAGAGGGTAACAGAAGACAACCCAAATTAGTACTATTCTCCGCAGGAAATTGGCCTAGTCGATCTGGTGGTGCTCTTACTAAACGTCACCTCGCAACCACCTCTAGCCTCGCCTGTTCCATCTCCAACCCTTCACTTAACTACACCTCTTCACGCCTCAACACTCCGACGTCTTTCGAGCTCCACAGCTTTATTAACCGGGTTCCTGTCAAGAGTTGTCAATACTCTGAATTTAATCACCATCGCTCTTGCAAACACTTATTGCTATATCTGGTATACCATGGCGTCTGGGCCTTCAGTTTCTACCCTCGTTACCGGTACGATGGTGCCAGCTGAATAGCAAGCAGAATCTGTGATACTAATGTTTCGGTGTCTAGAACCCCTGGAAAAGCCCTTCTCGCGTGAGGCCGCGCAGCAACAGAACGGCAATAGCCACTTGCCCAAGCTCTCAGATGATGCCAATTCGTCAGAAGTCCCCGCTATACATGACATCCCCAATGGACATGTGTTGGAATCAAAACAAGACCAGAATAATCTCGGTGAGAAGCGAGAGTTCGAGGCGACTTCAACCGCGAGGCCTAGTGCGGACACGCCTGCAGAGCCTAACGCCAAGAAGCAAAAGACAAGCAAAGACAATGCAGATGCAATTGATGGTGCATCTACTTCTGCGCAATCAGGGCAAGCAGAGCCTACCCAGACTGCACCCGCGAAGAAGAAAGGAGGGCGACTCAGGAAGACGAAGGACCGCGTTCCTATCAGAAAAGATATACCAACCGATGGTATCGGCAGCCGGACACGTAGCCGCACTAAGGTCGTTTCATGATCTCTGCTCTGAGACGGTCAGCCCTGATTGTATGTAAGACAGGGTGGAGTGTCGTGACGTCGTTGGGGAAGGTCGTGGCTTTGAGCTTGAGAGAAGGGCATGTTCGTCTACTACCACTAAAAATTGTCATTTATTTCCGTGAAGCAGTTTATGATTCTCCAAACAATGGAATTATTTTGCTTGCTAAATAGCTCTAGTAGATAGACCAAGTTGTTTATCAACCCATGAATGGCTCGCGTAGACCTCTAGAATTGCCGACATCGGCAACTGCCAGACGGTGAGAAGCTGACTCACAGACACCCCGGACCGGAAGAACCACCCACCGGCCACAATTCCCCCCACTATCACCAGAGAGGAAAGTTCGGTGGCATAGTTGAAGAGTCATATAACGCTTTTAGTGCCATTATTCCCTCCTTGCGAGTTCAATTCTGCGATCTTGTTATTTACCCTGCGATTGATCTACAGACACAATGGGCTCCAACAAGATTTGGCTGCGCGCTGAGACTAAGCCCGCCGAGGCGCGGTCTGCTTGTATGTGACCTTCAATGTCATATGTTTTACCCGATTGTCGTTGGCTGACCCATTGAACAGTGACTCCGACCACTTGCAAGGCTCTTATCGACGCTGGGTATGAAGTGACTGTTGAGCGCTCGACTCAGCGTATCTTTGATGGTAAGAGGACCAACATAGTCTACCCCGCGCTAATGATCGGCATGATTCTATATGCATTACTCACTCCGGCGCTCTCAATCTTTTGTTATGCACGGCGCTGACACTATCTTGCTATAGATGAGGAGTTCGCAAAGGTCCGAACATATACCCCCAGTCGCACCGAAACTCGATTCTAACAAAGCGTCTATAGATCGGCGCTCCCCTCGTCGAAGAAGGATCCTGGGTCAAGGACGCACCCAAGGATGCTTACATCCTCGGTCTCAAGGAGCTCCCCGAAGACGACTTTCCGCTCGAGCACGTTCACATCTCTTTTGCGCATTGCTACAAGGAGCAGGGTGGTTGGGAGAAGGTTCTGAGC
Source organism: Aspergillus undulatus (assembly GCF_047715775.1). NCBI lineage: Eukaryota > Fungi > Ascomycota > Eurotiomycetes > Eurotiales > Aspergillaceae > Aspergillus > Aspergillus undulatus. The sequence continues at coordinate 87,558 of NW_027396648.1, forward strand.
CGGTGGCCCCGTGGTGGCGGTACCCTTCTGGACCTGGAGTTCCTGACTGATGATGTTGGTCGCCGGGTTGCTGCTTTTGGGTTCTCGGCTGGATATGCTGGTGCCGCTCTGGCTGTTAAGAACTGGGCTTGGCAGTTGACGCATCCTGAGGGCGAGCCTCTTACTGGCGAGACACCCTACGCCGACCAGGACCTGCTCATTCAGTCTGTCAGCGAGTCGCTCAAGGCTGGACAGAAGCAGTCTGGCAATTCGCCGAAGATCTTGGTTATTGGTGCTGTGAGTACTTTCTCTGCGTGGATGTGGAAGATGCATTGCTGATCGGATTTTGCAGCTTGGGCGTTGCGGTAAGGGTGCCGTGCAATTAGCTAAGGATGTTGGCATTCCTGAATCCGACATCATTCAGTGGGATATGGAGGAGACAAAGAAGGGTTTGTACTGTTTACCCTGTAGCGCGCCATACGCTAACATATTCTAGGTGGACCTTTCAAGGAGATTATCGAGGATGCTGATATCTTCGTCAACTGCATTTACCTTTCGTCCAAGATCCCTCACTGTACGTTGTGCAAACCGATTTCTTGAATGGTACTAAATGGTATAGTCGTTAACGTCGAGAGTCTTTCAACACCCAACCGTCGCCTGTCCGTCATCTGTGACGTGAGCGCCGACACGTAGGGACAATTCCTTCCAGGTTTTCACGAATGTATGCTAATACCGCTCCAGCACCAACCCCAACAACCCTATCCCCGTCTACAACATCACCACCACCTTCGACAAGCCCACTGTACCCGTCACTCTTCCCGGCGGCACCCAGGGCACACCTCTCAGCGTGATCAGCATCGACCACCTCCCATCGCTCCTGCCCCGTGAGAGCTCCGAGATGTTCAGTCAAGCTCTGATGCCCAGCTTGTTGCAGCTGAAGGACCGCGAGAGCGCTCGCGTCTGGAAGCAGGCTGAGGATCTCTTCAACGAGAAGGTTGCCACTCTTCCCAAATAATTGTGGTTTCAAGTATGCAATATATGCCAAACACATAGCGCTGAACTTGCAGGAAGTTATGGTTTAGGGTTATGATACAATAGAGTGATAAAACAAAAGCTTAGGATAGATCATGAACATATCAAATATACCTCGGTATACTATTAGTCTCTGTAAATTAACATCAGAGACCAGAAGAAGGCTAGCAAAGTAAATAGACTGTCCAGCGGGTCAGAAGTAGCGACCGCATGACCATGTTTGATGCTCACCGAGCATCGGTGAAGCAAGACAGCACGCAGCTCTCCTTCCCATCCCACACCGAGCACTCCAACCCCACCTCATCAATACGGTTACGCAGTATCCTCTGAGAGCAAGAGCCGAGGATTTAACGCAGGCACTCAACCAAAACAGCCCAGTCACAACCCGCCAGCGTCACTCTCGACAATCAGCAAGGGATCTGCAGATCTATCGACGAAAATCCGGCTCTTGTGCCCACTTCGGCGTCAATCATGCCGGGAATTTCGCTGCAGCCATTGGCCTGCTGCTAACGCGCTCCAAGGCAGGAATGGAGTCTCGGAGCAATTATCAACCCTGATTCTACACTGTGATTCTGTGAAGCAACTGAAGGCTGAGGATGTGGGGACGCCGACGGAGGTTCGGGCACTACAGCGACAGCGACTGCGGTCGGCGCTGAAGAACACCCGAAGACAGAGAGAAATTATTCTGCTTTCTCCTCTCTCCCATTGCCAATCTGCAAATCTGGAATCTGACGACTGAGATTGTCATCGATTTTGATTCCTTGGCCATTACGGTATTGTGCTGCCTAACTTATTTCTCTACGGCCCTTTCCGTGACGCTGCGGGATCAGTCAAATCAGTCAGCCTTCAATTGGCGACGGCTACCCCGGTTTCTTTTCTCTCCGCAGCCCGCGCAGCACAGCCTTTCCCGGTCCCCTTCCCTGGGTCTTGATGGCAAATTTATTCGTCGACCGCTGAGCTGAACATTTGCCCGTTTCCAGCTCACCACATCTCGAAACTTGTGTCGCATTCATATCGACCTTATTGAAAAGGCTCAGGAAGCGACAATAGTATTTGCTTTTTACCCACTCACTGACGGCAAGGACGGGAACGGCCGGCGCATGCTTTCTTTGCAGTCTCGTATTAGGCGATCCATGGAAGACCAATAAGATACGAGCCAGCACCATTGGACTTGAATCCGGTTCGACTTGAACCCACGGGTCTGGGTTGATGCAGGAAAAACCCACCACTGTCGCCGCGTACGCGGCAGGCGCATCTCTTGCGGCCGTTGCTTTGTTCTATGTATTTGGGCCGAATTACACCATCGATGGAGAGGAGTTAAGTGGGAACCGCAAGAAGAGTATCGTGGGCCTCTCAAACCCCGCGAATGACTGCTTCATCAACTCGGTGCTCCAGGCGCTCGCAGGCCTGGGTGATCTGCGATTGTATTTGATCCGGGAGTTGCATCGGCGAGAGCTCGATGGGCCTGGAATTTACAATACGCTGCCTGACCCCGATGAACAGCTACGTGAAAAGAGACCCGATCGGGTGCGTGAGTTGCAGCAGGGGACGATCACGAGGGCGCTGAAGGAGATGCTGGATCGGTTGAATGAGCGGCCGATCTATAAGAAGACGATTACGGCGCGTGGCTTCATTCAGGCGCTAGAGTTTGCCTATCGCACGAGGATCAGTCGCAATCAGCAGGATGCGCAGGAGTTTCTGCAGATTGTGGCTGAGAGGCTTTCGGATGAGTATCATGCTGGTGTCAAGGCGCGCCAGAGAGCGGAGAAATCGCTTGACGCCGACCAGGCTGAGGATGCGCGATCTGAGATTGAAGTGCGAGTTGACGACGGCACGGAGGAAGGCCTTCCGGCTATCATCGATACAAAGCTCAAGGAGATTGACAATGAGTACAGGTTTCCATTCGAAGGCATGATGGAATCCCAGATTGAGTGCCAGTTCTGCCATTACAAGTACAAGCCGAACCAAACGTCCTTTGTCAATTTGACGCTGCAAGTCCCGCAGAAAAGTTCTACTACTCTCAATGCTTGCTTTGACGGTCTCCTCAAGACCGAACATATTGACGACTTTCGATGCGACATGTGCCGACTACTACACGCAGTCGAGGTAAAAACGCAACAGCTCACAAGAGTCCGTTCAGAGACGGACAGGCAATCACTCGAAACTGAAATAGAAAAGATTCAACTGGCCCTCGCCAGCGACCCAGAATGTACTTTGCCCGGAGTCACGCTACCACCCGCAGAACAGGCCCCAAAACGCAGAATTGCCCGGCACATGAGGATAACAGTCTTCCCCAAAATCATCGCCATCCATCTCTCTCGATCAATATTTGACCAAAGCAGTTCCACAAAGAACGCAGCCAAGGTATCTTTCCCCGAACGCCTCCCTCTCGGTGGCATTCTGAACCAGAAATGGTTCAAGCTGCTCGCCATTGTCTGCCACAAGGGCAGCCATAATAGCGGCCACTACGAATCGTTCCGTCGGAACCACCTCTACCCACCTTTTTCAACACCAAGCGTGTTCAGCTCGTATGCGCAGAGTCGCGCAAACAGCGAGAATCCTTCGCGCGTAGCGAGTCCGCGCATCCCACCCCGCAGCAGCAGCGCCATTGAGACCGAGCCTCCGGCATTGAATATCTCCACGCCAACATCTACCAATTCACCCTCGCCCTCATCTCTCTCACCTTCTGAACCGTCACGATCACCTTCAACGACAGACCTCCGCCCTGGAACCGCGCCAGCCCCAGCGGCAGCTCTAACCTCAACCAACGCAACCTCTTCATCCCCCCGCCCTACAACATCAACGTCCTCCCGCGTCTCCTTCCAAAGCAGCCACTCATCTACAAAGCAAACCCTCTCCCCAACAACACCCACGTCCGCTCCAACATACCGCGGCTCCTCATCTCTTGACACTGCACGACTAAGCAGCCCTGCCTCGCGAGCCTCACTAGCAGAACGCAACGCCTCGGCCTCAGCTACGGATACCGAGGCTGGTACGAGTACCGGTACAAGCGTTGCATCACGCCTTCGCCGCAAGAAGAAGAGCAATGATCGCTGGTGGCGCATTTCAGATGAGAAGATTAAGGAGTGCAAGACGAGTGATGTGCTTGGTATGCAGAAGGAAGTTTATCTTTTGTTCTATGAAATGGAGAAGGTTGTGCCTTGATCTGCCTTGGAGGTACACTAGGAGATAGGGCCGGTTAGCTTTTTGTTTTTATTTCTGTCTCTTGGATATGTGGACGTATCTATTCTATATATCATTCTTGATCTGGTTTTTTAAGTATATACCTCAAAACGAAGTTGAAGACGGCGGCGGAGATAGGGATAGAGATGGGTTTTGCACTTTGAGAGGGTTACGGTACAGGCATACGATCATGACCTATCATATCATGCTCTTTCTTGCTCTTGTGATGGAGATATACGGAGCATTGTTTCTATCTCCACCTGTTTTATATTAGATAGAAATAGAGGGTGTCTTGTTTCCAATGTTCTTTTCTCTTTCTTTCTCTCTTCTTACCACTCCGCATTCATAAACCATATCGCAAGCTCTTGCTAAAATGAGTAAAACACTTATCCTGCCTAAGCGCCATGCGTCTATCGTCATAGTACGTGGCTAGTTACATAGGTAACTCTCAGTCCCGAAAGTTAGTCTAGGGTCGACCTCATCCTCACTGTATTCATATTCTTACGAACAATATAACCGTAACCTACCCCAAGTATTCCCCCTAAAATGAGAACACACATGTACAATGGCACAGCACAGACCAGCACCCAAAAATAGAGTTCTTCAGCATATATCAAGATCCATTGTTTCAGCGCTAGCTTTGCTTTGCTTTACTTAAGGTTGAAAGAACTCATGCTTTGTCACAATTGTGACTGTGAACGTTTCATAATGTGCTTCTCGTTTGTCGTGTCTTTGTGCTTGAAACGTGCGCTGGAAGCTAGCCCTAACTCTACAAAGCCGCGGCGGGTGGTTCTATATACAAATACTTGTCTCAGCATCGTGCACCAAGAAACTAAGTATGTGTAAATAGACAGGAACAAATCCTGAGAAAGGGTTGAAATATAGAAATGAAACTGTAGCCATAGTTGGTAACGAGCGAACAAATGACATGTAGATAAAGTCGACTTTCTCTCTTACGACGTGGACTGTCCTGCATACATACATACTTACTATTCATTTTGCTTTTCCACTGTATATTCCTTTTAATCATCAATAGCTGGTTCTATACTATACCATTCAGCATTCTATACTGTCACGAAGAAGCGAACCCTGGCCCATCATGGCCGACCACGACGACATCTACGACATCTACGACGAGGAGTTTGAAATCGACCCTTACATTGACATCCACATCGGCACATCCGTCAAAGACCCCCTCCCAGACGACTATATTTCCACCGAGTACTCACCTCTCAATCCGAGGCTTCTCCTTTCCCGACCCAATCCCGACGCCTACTTCTACTCCACAGGAAACGAGACAAGCGCCCGACCATCCCAGCCTACTCTTCGAACGAGCGAAGACCGCGACATAAATATCAAACTTGGATTTGCGCCGTCAAAGCCGCAGTCGTGCTCGCCGCCCCCATCGCCGCAAAATGTTCCTCGCCCATTACCGCCATCAATATCACCTCCATGTCCGGATACATCGAGTGATATAGAAATAGAAATAGACATAGACATAGACATCAACGCCAAGGATGTGAATGGGATCATCATACAAAGCCCTAAGGTTGGAACTCCAAGCAGTAGTTCCAGCTCCTCTAGTGGCTTTGAAACAGCCCCTGAAGGTAACGGTGGCGTATCTGATGAAAGAGAAACGTTCGTTCTGGATGAAGATGAGGTACTGGGTGAAGCGCACGAGGAACTGATGCGGCAAGCACAGGAATTAGGAAACGGGTACGAGCCCGAGACGCCGCCTGGTTATAGTGAGCGCCCACTGTATTCGTCTGAGGCGTCGCCTGATCCAAGCGAGCATTCGGATGAGGATGGTGACGAGGAAGAGAACGGAGACGGAGACGGAGACAAAAGCCAAGGCGAAGACAAGGAGTCAGGCTCGGGCTCGGGCTCGGATACAGACTCAGATGAAAAAGGAGTAGAGGATGAGGAAAATCAAGAGAAGGAAATCGACGTGGCGGAACTGGAAGCCAATCTAGACACGTATTTTGCCGAACAGGATTCCTTCGTGGAAGCCGGAGTCGAGCAGACATTCAACCAGCCGGGCGCCGAGAGGACAGGACGTGGGCCTGCACGGGATGATTACACGCCACGACTTCCGTGGAAGCAATTCCAGGATCCAGATTTACTGCAACTGGACTTGTCGCCTTCGCCGCCGGTACCAGCACCTTCAGCACAACAAGATGAGCCGAAACAGGAGGGCGATACTGAGACTCAGGAACCTAAGAAAGAAGGAGAGTCAAGTCAATGTTCTGAAGAACTCACTGGAAGGGGGGCTGGGAAAAGCCTTCCAGGGGCAGATTGCGACTCTGAACGGAACGATATTAAACAGGAGAAGCCTGATGGGGAGAACCCCGACGAGGAGAGTTCTGGCGAAGACGAATTCGACGAAGAGCACCCTGATGGCGAAAGTTCTGACGACAGCCCCGACAAAGAGACTCCAGAAGACAGCGAGTCAGAAAAAGAGTCAGAGGAGGAATCCGAAAACGACCATCTTGTGGAGGACCAAGAGCAAGAAGAGCCAGAACAAGAGGACTCGGGTGCTTCCAACAAAGAAGCAGGGCTTCCTGAACCGCGAGACCAACTACCCAACGGAGTCCCTGGAGCACGTCAGCCAACCAACTGGCCTGCGCACCTATCTAGAGTGCCAAGCAACGCTCCTCGGTACAGAGTACTACCGGACTATGGCGCAGCTCTGGGTGTATTGCAGCATTATCCATCTCCGCCTGTACCGCCGGGCGTGCTGCAGCAACCTGAGCAACAAGCGGATCAACGGCCGAACAATCAGCAGGGGCAGGAGCAGAATCGGGAGAAATCACCCAGCCTCGAAATATCATCCCCACCGGAGCATTCAGGCGCTGGTCCTTCATCAATTTACAACTTCCCATTGGATCCTCAACTGGCGGATTATACAGGCGCAGAGAGAGACATTTATGGCACGGATTCATCGTGCTCACCACAACCTAACCTCTTGCTAAACTCTGGTGCGCCAGATCTCAGGCCATCGTCCGAGGATGAGAATGAGAATGAGAATGACGATGACGATGACGATGTGGAATTGGAACCGGAACCGGCACAGCCAGCCTGGGACCGAAGGCATTGGAGGCCGAGCGTTAGAGAGCCGTATAACCCACCGCTCAATCCTCACTACCCCTTCAGCTTTGACACATCAACGATCCCGAATTCGAGCCAAGCTCCAGAGCAAGACCCAGAGCAGGATTATGGCGACTATCAAGACGATGAGCTTGAGGAAGAGCCAGAGGAAGCCGACGAGTCAGAGTCGGCACCTGAGCAAGATGAGCGAGCAATCCGTGATGTAAAGCGCCGGAAACAAGATGACCCTGAGTATAAACCCAGAGAAGCAGAACAGGAGCAGGAGCGACATGATCAGCGGGAGGAAGAGCGGGCAGCTCAAGAAACAGTTCCTGAGCAGGATGAGAGCACAGTCCGTGATCCAAGACGTCAGAAAGAGGATGACCCTGAGTATAAACTCGGTGATGCGGAACGAGAGCAGGAGGGTGAAGATCAACTAGAGGAGAAGCTGGCGGCTGAAGGAGCAGTTCCTGAGCAGCAGGCTCAGTCGGAGCATGGAGCTGAACCTGAGGATGAGGCCGAAGATCAAGGTCAGGGACAGGAATCAGTTCAAGAACAGTTGACCCCTCAGTCAGAGCCTGAGAAGGCACCAGAGGAAGAAGAGAAGGCGGAGGAAGAGAAGAAGGGGGAAAGAGAAGAACAGGACGACGAGGAAGGAGAGCGACAAGTGAACCCCTCACCTCCACCAACACAAAAGCGCAAGCGGTCCTCTTCCTCACCCTCAAAGCGACAAAACACAGGACGCTCAACACGCACTCCAACTCAGCCTCAACCACCTGCAAGCTCTGGCAACGCCCAGCGAAGGTCTTCTAACAGGTTAAGAAGCCGCGCTGCAACGAGGGCAACAACAACAGAGACAGTAGCGACAGCCGCATCCACAACCACACTCAGAGGCCAAAAGCGCAAAGCAACCTCCTCAGCCGAGTCACCGAGCAAGAAGCAGAAGACTGACAAAGAGCCTAGGAAAAAGCGTACGTATCTCCTTCCTCCCCTTTCCTTCACTCGGCCCCATCCCTAGTCAAGCTGGCAAGTCCACTACTAACCGTGTTACTAAAGTAAGCTCTCTCATAGTGAACAACGCTCCAACAAAACCCGTCGCTGTCTATGTCTTTGGCTCGAATTCCCTCGGCCAGCTTGGCCTCGGCCACCACCAAGCGAGCATCACACGGCCAACCTTGAACACCAAGCTCATGCAAGACGCCGTGGGCGTTGTCGAAGTCGCGGCTGGAGGCGCGCATTGCATTGCGTTGACGGCCGACAACAAGGTCCTGACGTGGGGCGCGAACGACGATGGACAGCTGGGCAGGAAGACTCGGAAGGACGATGGCTCTGATGCTGACTCGGTACTAAACCAGGAAGAGACGGAGCCAATGGAGGTTGACTTCAGCCACTCGAATTTCCCCGAGGATACTTTAGTCGTGCAGGTTGTTGCGACGGAGAGCGCCAGTTTTGTCCTGACCGAGTTTGGAGATGTGTTTGGCTGGGGGACTTTTAGGGTACGTTGCATCATCTTCAGCACACAAGTATCAGACTAACCAGCCACGCTGTATAGGAGACATATACGAACCCCGACGACATGGAAAAAACCATCGACATCGGCTTCCGTCCCTCGATAGACATCCAGCGCGTGCCCATGCATATCCCCGAACTTACAAACGTCCGACGCCTCGCAGTAGGCTCCCAACACGTCCTCGCCCATGCCGTCGAAACCATCAAAAGCCGCGTCAAAGACGACGAAGCCGAAAACACTGATTCCGAGAGCAGCAAGTCCAAGCCCAAACTCAAGGGCAAAGGAACCCGCCGAACTCGGGCCTCGCCCGCCAAAGGCAAGCGAGCCAAGACCACTACTCGCAAGCCCAACAAGACGGAACAAAAGGACAGCTCAACCGATACGGGGTCCGACTTCGAAGAAAAAGTAAAAAGCCACGTCTACGCCTGGGGCGCCTGCCAGCGCGACGAACTCGGTCGGAAAATGGTCGCCCGCCAACGCTCCAACGCCTCATGCCTTATCCCGCGACGGTGCGTGATCCCCGGATTGGCAAAGAACATCGTGGATATTGCATCGATCGGTGCAGGGAAGTACCACTCTTTTATCACGAAGCTGGACGGATCCGTGTATGCGTGGGGATTCAACCGGTTCGGACAAACGGGCGTCGTTGACCGTGTCGAGTTGCTGCGGTTCGACTCTACAGTTGAGGTTCCCACAGCCGTGGCGAGTCTTAGTCTTGAAGGTCAGGCTGTGTATACAATTACCGGTGGAAGAGATCATAGTCTTGCTCTCACGGCTGATGGGAGGTGTCTTAGCTGGGGTGCTATCCACCAAAATGGCAACAGGCCACTCGGCGTCCCAAAGCCAAATATGTCCTCAGACGAACTCATCTACCCCAAGGGCGAAGACACCTCCGTCATATTAGGCACACCAACACCCATCTTCGGAGTCGAGGGAAACGTTGTAAGAATCACATCCGGCCCAAACCATTCCATCGCCGTGACAAAGAAGGGCATCGCTTACGCGTGGGGCTCGAACTCGGAATTCGAGACTGGCTTGCCGCACTCGAATATTGTGGCTACTGGCGGTGATATTGTCGAGTTGCCGACTGCGCTTCTGGGCGGTGCGTTGAAGGGAAGGACTGTTGTTGGTGCAACTGCGGGTGACGGGTTTAGCGTTTTGCTTGTTGATGCGTAATCGCTATATCGAGCTGTGCAGTTATTTCTTGTATATATGTTTGCTTTTGGACTGATCCAGATCCAGGTAGTTGGCAATACGGTCTTGTATTTATTGGTATAGAATCATTATATTATGGAATAGTTATATGTTTCAGCTGATTAAGGCTCAAGAATCAGACGAAAAGGCAACAAGGATCTTGGTACATTGATCCATGATCTAAGGGACGATGCAATGAGATAATTCCAATAAACTATATCCAACAGAGTCGAGAGAGTTATTAAGTAGTGAGCCCTAGCCCTGGGCCAAGCGTTACCAAACAGATATACGCTACATCGTGAAGCTTTGACGCCCCTGTAGCCTAGGATCAACATGTCAATGGCCCCCTTAGAGATCCAACGGAAAGGCGCAACAACAGCAAATACACAAGGTAGCCCACCTATATATCTAGTAAGCTTGTCCCCTCGCCATTCCCCGTTCAAACAACTCCCGCTTCTCTGCCATGGACATCAGCTCCAGATTCTCGCAGCCGACTAATGTTGGGCCTCAGGATAGACCGGAGGAGTGAGAGGACCCGGATTTTTGATTGAGTATGGGACAGTATACTGGCCTATCTAGGGATTGCCTCATCAAGTGCTGCGGTTTCTTTGCGATCGCTGGTGCTGGCCGGGCGGTGGCGGGGGCACCGAGGCTAGTGCTGTTCGGTGTATGGGGTAGTGATGGTCGAGTTCCAAGTATGAGGGTTGTTCCGCTGGATAATGCAGGCGAGGCGGCTGGATGGGGAGAACGGGATATGCGTTGGGGAGATGTAGGGCGTGGTGGTAGGGCTGGTTTAGCGTCTGGTTGCGTTGAGATGGAGGGGTCGTAGCCGAGTGAGCTGGTTTCAGGAGGAGCCTGAAGCTTTATACTCCTTTTGGAATCAGAGGAGCCATTCCCTTTCTGAAGTGCATACGCCTTTGTCGTGGGTGATCGATCTGGTGACTGTGTTGTTGGCGTAGGCAAAACTCCAATTTTGGGTCTCTGACTACAACTTGGATTATGGGATTCAGTAGCAATATCTTTTCCCGGGCGATCCTTGGACAACAGATTTTTTGCCTTGGAATTCTCTTTCCTCTGGGGACTTCCAGTGAAGGGCGCCGAGCCACAGCCTTTGTCGGATGCCGCAGGGCTTGCGCCGCGCCCTCGAGGACGTCCTCTAAGGCCTTTGGCGAGGGCAGTCAAATGCTCAGTATATCGCTGGGAGTAATAGAGAATCCTTCTGGTAAAGTCAAGGTGTTCGTTCCCAGTTCGAACACCCAACTCTTTCAGCAGACTCGCTGTCGTGCCTAGTGTACTCTGCGCAGTGGTCGATAAGCTATTAATTCGCGAGGTATTTTGAGCGACTTGGCGTCTTAGTTCCTCCCATTCTCTTCTCGTGACGTACGTAGGACTTGTTCTTGAGTGTTGTTCTGCCTGTTCGCCCAGGCGGTTCATAGAATCTTTTAGCTGCTTCTGCGAGGCTCCCAAAAGTGCCCACTCTGTCTAGGACGTCAGAGAGGCTGGCCTGAGATTTGTCACTCAGTTTATCTAGTTCGTGGCTGTGTAATTGTTGGATCAAGTCATGGCGCTCCATGAGGACTTGCATGGCAATTTGCATGGCGTGGTAAGCGTTCTTTAATGACTCTTCATTTTGTTGGGATGGCTGATTCAGGGATGTGTTCACACTGCTGATGGCACCGCGAATATATCGTTCCAGCTGACTTCCAGGGACGCTCAGGACGCATTGCGCGACGAGAGTCGCGGGCATAGAGTCCAAGAGCTCCTTTGTATACATTGCCGCTGCCAGAGCCGAATAGGGCTGCTACTCGTCGTTTTTGTGACCATCTGCGTAGTCGGAGATTCCTCGAATTGGTAGACATGAGGTGGTATCCATCACAGCAGCGGCTTCCATTTCAACGCAAATGGCATTGGCCATGGCAGCAACCTCATCACGTTGAATGGCATTCTTCATGACAGAGCTTCCTGTTCCAATGCATCCGTGATGTGTCCCTAGCTGGTCACCTGGACGAGGCTGTCGCCGAACCATGCTGCTAATACGCCGTGGGGAAAGCTTTAAGCAATCACAGCTCGGTTGATGCACAAAGTTGTTCGAGTACAGGCGATCTTCTGTTGGCCGGGAATACGTAACTCGTCCGTTTCCGTAATTAACTGCGGCAACCTCAAGTGAGTGCGATAAGTTCTTCGTTTGGAGGCAGTCCTCCAGCTTTGTGACTGCGGCAAGAAGCACGTTTGGCGGGGAGATACTTTGGCCGGTAATGTTGAATCCGTGATCCGTCGCTTTGCCGATACTGTAGGGAATCACTGATGTTCCGACGACAACGTCGCCCAGACGTACATCGCGCGGCCAGGGCACCCCGCCTCCAATACCGACAAGCAGCACAAAGCGAATCCATGGGAAGGTGCTCTTCATATCCGCAGCGACTTGACATGCTCGGCTCTGACCAGAGGTACCAGCCGCAGGACAGTTTATCACTACGTTATGTTCTCCAATGCTTCCAAAAACGTAGTCATTTCCGTCTCCAGAACCAAAGGTAGGGTTGAAATCGTGTTCGTTATCCAACATCCTCCGAGCGGCGGAGAACTCGACTGGCAGAGCGCAAATCCATCCGACTGTGTAGGTTGAAGTGAGAAGGCAGTCAAAGGAGTATTTCGGCTGCGGTCGGGGCATGATATTGAATGCCCCCTGATTTAAACAGAAGGTAAGCGACTCGTCAGGAGATGAAAGGGTTATATCTTAAACATATAGCGACTTACCAGAGAGCCAGGGGTATCAGAATCGTAAAAGGCCCAAGGGACGGTTCGTCGAGGTTCTAGAGATGTAGAGGATGGATGCTCGCTTTAGAAGTAATGGCTCAAGAGAAGAACGTCGTCGAGGTAGTTGCACTTCTGTTAATCCAGATTGGTCGAAACAACCCCTGCGATCAAATCTCATGAACCAGATGAATGTTACACAAATGCCAGCCACGCTCCTCGTAGGAAGATGGCAAAAGCTGCGTAACATTCTGATGAATGGGTCAAGAGGCAAGGCTGCGGGGATGGACGAGTACATAAGGGCGATTTCTAGCCTCAGCCTGGTCTTAGTCTTGGCTTTGAGAGCTTGATTATTCTGAGCCTCTTGGATTTGAGAAAACAACGTGGCGCCTGCAAGTAAAACGTCAGACCAGGGACAGGAAAGCTTGGCAGGGATGGAGGTCAGCCTTGTCGACTCGGTCATGCTTGCCTCCTTGCCTCTTAAGAGGCTGCGGGTACCTGCTCAGGAGATGTGGCTTGTGTAACAGTCGTTGACTCGTTGCCCTCACTGAGAAATACTTGACGGCCGATGTCGATCACCAGTCGGGCTGCATTGGTTTGGGTGCTTTCGGACATGTCCATACGAAGCAGAGTAGTATAAGGTAAACTAGTTGAGCGATTGTGATGTTGTGTATTTTAGTCTCAGAAAGGAAATGTTCAAAGCAACTTCATACAAATAAGACTGTTAGAGTTGGCAGAGCGGAGGGATCACGGTTTAGAATGTAGTTATCATTAAATATTAGATAGGTCGTCACATTCATCATCTGAGGCAGAACAAATCAAAGCTTTAGCAGACGCATAACAGAAAGCAAGAAAGGGTAGATCTTTCGCAGAGAAATCTATCGTCTGGACGCGACTTCAGAACTCCTAACCCTTAAAGGTTATCGAAGCAAAGCATTATACTAGTTGGTAGTCATCCTGAGTAGAGATGCACGCTTGGAAGATCGTCCGTCATGATGGTAACCAGCCATCATGTTGTCATAGTACCCGTCTCGTGTCAAACATTAGGCACAAAGTCGTAAAATCCAGTGACCTCAGGAAAGCAGGACTTGATGATAGCCAAATGCTGATGAATCTGCCTCACACGACGCCAACCGTCCGCAACTACGCTTGATTGTCCTTCAAGCTCAAGCGTGCCGCTGTCACTCGTGTCATCCACACTTTCTATATCGACGTTACGGTCATGGTCAGTAACATGATTGGTGGTATCCAGACCATGTTCAACACGACACTTAGGGTCATGACTATGGTCTTCGACTTCATAGCCCGGGCAAGCAGCCAATTAGCTCGGGGGCTGGTCCAGAAGCCAATCGGTATATAATTCCGAGTCATTGTCAGAAGCTGGGAATTCTGCTAGCTTTCGTTCCTTGATAGCCTCGTTTATATCATCGAGCTCCTTGAGATCTAAGTCCATCAGCTGGACGACGCAGTTTGTGAGGCGGGCGGTGGCATGGTTCCCGTGGGCGGACTGAGCCAGACTTGGAGTGCAAGGAGGGAGAGGTTCGAGTCCACTGAGCAGAGAATCATAGGTCGGTTGATCTGCATCGAGGTCGACTGGAGGTAGTGATAGATCATTATACTGGTCATCTTGGTGGGATTGAAAGTCCGTCTTGGTGGTATCCTGGTTGCAGAAGGTGACGGCGATTGTGGAGTATAAATTTGGTAAAGCTCAGTGGGAGTACAGTTTGGAAATTGGAATGATGGACGTCCTGGTAGGTAATTCTCATGAATGAGAGCGGATTGCTACCTAGGTAGGCTTGAAAGAGCGTTGTGAAGTGTAGAAGGATGGTTCTGAGAAGAACGAAAGAAAAGACCAGCTATAATATTTCAAGAAGGTATTTGTATAGCGCGCAGAAACTTTATACTCGGAGTCATATCGCACCCGGATTGTATACCTCAGCAGGTAGCAGTCAAGCGGGCATTCGTCACGGAAGGTTTAAAGCGTGCTCCCACTTAACGCGAGACCATACCTACCAGCTCACAGAGCCGCCGGAACAACTGCGGCGTGAGTAACCCAGCAGGTCCGGAATGAGTCACTTCGTTGATCGAGTGAAATTCATCGTTCGATCACACGTGGTGGTATCATGTTCCAATATTCCGAGCCATGAGGTCTCCTCGAATAGAGAGATATTTATAAACCAGAGGCACAATGTCAGGCAAGGATGTAAGGAGAGATCCACTCGGGGGAAGCCCTGGCTGCCGTTTATCGGAAGTTTGTTTCGGGTCAGATTACTCCGGACTGTTGCTTGGGGAGCAGGGAAGACCGTGAATAGCCTCATTCAGCCTGCATTGTCAGTAGCTCTCGCTGCACGGTAATCAAAGCAGTAAGACTCGTGCTCCGGGATAATGCAAGGGAGACGGCGGAGAGAACCCCGCTATTCTTCCGATGTTGAGACGAAGCACGAAAGAAAAACGGAGAGGGGTCAACATTTTCGAGCTCAGCCGAGCTTATGTCTGGCTCTGGTTCTGCTCGTGGCCAGCTCAACTAAATTGTTTAGACAGAGCATCTGGAGTAGTAAACTCAATATGTAGTTGCATAGGTGAGAGTCAACTGAACTTGTACTACTCAGTCAGATTGGTGAAGTTGTTGAGTCGCATCATGCAGCAGATGAATGATGTCATGTGATCGACTGGCGGGGATTCTCGGGAGCTCTGGCCTGAGGCACGAAAAAGCGTCATATTCGCTCACCAACCCCACCACAGCAGCAGCAGCAACCAGCTCACGAACAAGCAGAACTGTCGAGAACTGGCCCAGCAACGGGCTGGGAACAGGAGAAATCCGGGTCAATTGCACATTGCACATATTAATAAGGGCCTTCTCCCCTCTGGCTTCTTTTCTGTCCCTTTCTCTCTTCGTTCTCTGTAACATCACTCATACATCACTTCCCCACTGGTCTGCCCGGTGAGTTCACTCTGCCCCTCATTCCTGATTCGGCGTCTGCCTCCCTTACTTAACGGCCGTATTCGTCGTTTCGGTAAAGCCTCTGCTGCTCAGACTTTCTTATTTCTAACTTCTTCCAGCCTCCTTTTTTCCTCTCTTCATCTTCCACAATCTAGCACTACTCCCCTACCTAAAAAGCAGTTCATACTCCAATCCTCACAATGGGTGTCCTCGAGAAGCTCTCCCGCAAGGCCGGTGTCATCGTCGGTGATGACGTTCTCCGTCTCTTCGAGTACGCTCAGGAGCAGAAGTTTGCTCTCCCCGCCATTGTAAGTCGCTCCGCCACCAGCTTCGTTGTCTCGCCTAGAATCATACTTGCTAACGCTGGGCATAGAACGTCACCTCCTCTTCCACCGCTATTGCTTCTCTCGAGGCTGCTCGTGACCAGAACTGCCCCATCGTCCTCCAGATCTCCCAGGGTGGTGCTGCTTTCTTCGCTGGCAAGGTACGTATACAAAAGACTCCACAAGTGTCAACCATGCTAATCCGTGCAGGGTGTCAGCAATGACGGCCAGGCCGCTTCCATTGCCGGTGGTATCGCCGCTGCCCACTACATCCGCAGCATTGCTCCCACCTACGGTATCCCCGTTGTCCTCCACACCGACCACTGCGCCAAGAAGCTCCTCCCTTGGCTCGACGGTCTCCTCGACGCCGACGAGGCCTACTTTAAGCAGCACGGCGAGCCCCTCTTCTCGTCTCACATGATCGATCTGTCTGAGGAGCCCGTCGATTACAACATCGAGACCACCGCCAAGTACCTCAAGCGTGCTGCCCCCATGAAGCAGTGGCTCGAGATGGTAAGTCTTCCAATAATGAATCATTAACACCGTTGCTAACATCTGCCAGGAAATCGGTATCACCGGTGGTGAGGAGGACGGTGTCAACAATGAGTCCGTTGACAACAACTCTCTCTACACCCAGCCCGAGGACATCCTCGCCATCCACAACGCCCTCTCTGCTGTCAGCCCCTACTTCTCCATTGCCGCTGGTTTCGGCAACGTCCACGGTGTTTACAAGCCCGGCAACGTTAAGCTCCACCCCGAGCTTCTCAGCAAGCACCAGGCCTACGTTAAGGAGAAGACCGGCTCCAAGAAGGACAAGCCCGTCTTCTTCGTCTTCCACGGTGGCTCCGGCTCCTCCAAGGATGAGTACAAGGAGGCCATCGGCTATGGTGTCGTCAAGGTCAACCTTGACACCGACATGCAGTACGCCTACCTCACCGGTGTCCGCGACTACGTCCTCAACAAGAAGGACTACCTTCTGTCGACTGTTGGCAACCCTGAAGGCGAGGACAAGCCCAACAAGAAGTTCTTCGACCCCCGTGTCTGGATCCGCGAGGGCGAGAAGACCATGAGCAAGCGTGTCCAGGTTGCTCTTGAGGACTTCAACACTTCTGGCAAGCTGTAAAGAATGACCTCACAAATTGTTTTGGACATTGATGACAGATATGGCTATGAGATACCAATGAAAATGTACAGCTTAGATGAGCAGATTCGAGTAAACTGGGGACGGCGTTTGCGTGGAGATGTGATTTAAATGAATCTGGATGCTTCTGATTTCATCCTTTGCACAGTAAGATCTGTAATGAATGCCTTTTAAATCGCGCAATGCGTCTAAGAGACCAGACCCCACTCGTTTAGAACCGATGACGCGCCCCCACTCCGCTCCATCACCGCTTGATATAACCATAGCAGCCTTGAGCGTGGATTGTATACTCTAAAAAAACCGCGTATACTGGCCTATCATCGAATGGGAGACCGATCAAGAATTAATCATGCCCGGCTGGTAATTCTTGGTGGCACTTTCTAGGCAAAAGTCAACTTTAATGCCAAACCAATGCTTGTCGAATCTTAATCAGCACTATACAGTATCTAACCAGTCGCCAGGTCCTTCTTTCCTTTTGAATATCTCTTCGTATCATGATGTAAAGATAAGACGAGGCCAACCTTACTTGACGCATGACCATCCCTGCCGGATTGCTTCGAGCGGGGTTGAAGGAATGTTATCTCTTCCATCCGCGCATCCCGGCTTCCCTTAATCCTCTACCCCTTCAACCTGCATGCTTTCATTGATCTCCAGTATTATAAAGCCTACAAAGTAGGATAAATGGAGAGATGACATCGCCCGAAGTTACAGATCCTCGTCCGAGGTCAAGTCCCGAGCCAGCTGAGACAGACTACGAGTACGACCATCTGTTCAGAGCAGAAGAGGAGTTCAATGCCCCGACAGTAACACGAAGAGAACTATGGTCATATTATCTATACTATAATGGTAACAGTCACGTCTTTAGGGCTCATCTCGCTCCCTACTGACCTATCGTCTCGTGTTCAGGTGACAACGGCGTGGGACCACTGTCCTATACCCAGGCATTGTAAGTCCGCACTCCACTGCAACGAACCCATCCTACCTCATCTGACCTCTTCAGATTCCAATGGGCCCTAAATGGCTCAGGCTGGCAACCAGGAACAAACCCCCGGCAGCCCTGCACCGAGTCCTCACCATGCGTAGTCCCCTGGGCCGGCGGAACACGCAGCGTCTCCTCAGTCGTCCTTATCGCAAACGGACTAAGCTTCACCTTCATGACCATAATCTTCGTCTGGTTCGGCAGCGCCGCGGACTATGGCTCTTTTGGGCGGAGGTTACTCCTGGCGCTGACGGTCGTTTGCTGGGCACTGCAGTATGGTACGCTATCGATTAGAGAGCCTGGCCAGTGGCCAGTGGCTATGGGGATGTATATCGTTACCTATGTTGCCTATGGCGCGACGCTGGTCTTTTATGCGGCTGTTTTCCCGAAGCTCGCGAGGTTTATGCCGCATGTGCGGAAGGCTCGTGAGGAGGATTTGGGGGAGGGGAGGATTGATCAGAAAGAGTATGATGCTGTCGAGTCGTTGGAGCGGAATCATATTTCGTGAGTGCATTTTCTATTCCTGTTTTTGGGTACTGTACTGATGAATTTCTAGAAATATATCAACTGCGCACAGCAATATCGGGTATCTAGCTGTGTTGCTCCTCAATCTCAGTGTATTGCTACCGATGCAGGGCAACAACTATGCCAATAACCTGGCGATCAGCATCACGAACTCATGTATGACCCTCAAGTCCTGAATGTCAAGTTACCGCTAATAAATCTCCAGACTGGGTTGCCCTCGGCATCTGGTGGTTCATATTCCAGCAAAGACGACCAGGTCCAAAAGTCCCAGAAGGATCAAACTATGCAACAATCGGATTCAAGCAAATCTGGCTTGCACTCCGGAAAATCCGCTCTTTACCACAGGCGTTTTTGTACTATATCGCCTACTTTCTCCTCGCCGATGGGCTGAACACAACCGGTAAGCTGCTCTTCATAGTCAGAAGGCCGCCAAACTCAGTTGACAGGCCGTAGGAACACTAGTATCAATCATTCAGAACGATTTCATCGACTTCTCGTTCCTACAATTGACATACCTCGGCATCTCTCAAGCCGTGTGCTCCATTACCTCTACGTTCGGCTACTGGTATTTCCAGAGACATTTCAAAGTTCGGACGAAGAGCATGTTCCTTTTCACGAACTTTTTCAGCGTGCTTATACCCTTCTGGGGCATGTTGGGTCTCTGGACGCATCGTATTGGCTATCATAATCGCGTAAGCTGTCACGAGTGCTGGCTCTCTTTTGGTGCTAACTGGATTCAGTGGGAGTTTTATTTTTATAACGTTATATTCGGCCTATTCCAGGCTCCGTACTATGCCGTATGTCTTGCGCAACCCGTTATCAGGAATCGAGAACCCTCCAGGGACTAATGTCGAATCCGAGCAGTACGCACAAACAATGATCAGCGAACTCATGCCCCCGGGATACGACAACATGTTCTTCGCTCTGTTCGGAATCACAAACAGAGCCGTTAGTCTCCCCAAAGATCTTACGAGCTTCGCTAAGCACATGCTAACCAATCCAGTCATCCATAATCGGACCCAACGTAATTCAAGCAATCATAAACGACACTCAAAACAACTGGATGGGCTTTCCATTCCTATTCGCCATCTGCGCGGCCGCGATGATCGCTATTGCCTTTGTCGACATTGAAAAGGGCCGTGAAGACGGGCGGAAGTTCGTGGAGGCGCATAGGGGTCCTTCTGTAAGGGTTCATACGCCGGATAATCAGGTTCAGGGAAAGGGAGCTCCTACTGGGACTTCTGCGCGTGTTGAGGAGGTCTTCAGCGGTGAATCTTCCGACATCGAGCGGATCGGGTGACGACGGCTACGCATATAGGCTACTTGTACCTCGTGTCTCTCAAGCTCGCCAAGTCATCAGATAAGATCGGACAAGCTACAACCCACAGCAACTAAGATCTTGGGGACCATGTTGCTCCGTGAGACTAGAATACTTCTTCTGTTAGTTGGCTGCTAGACAATCATGGTGGAGAAATTCCTCCGCCAGGGTCTGAAACACAACTGCCTCAGGATAAAACCACATTCAAATTTCCAGCTGCCCAAGGAGATTTGGAATACGATTCTCTCCACATGTGTCGCTGCCAGGCACTTTGTTTCAAGTTCATCGTAGAGGATAAGATCGACCGACCAGGTAGCGAAGGTTGAGCCAAACATCGTCATAATTGGGCTGTGCACCGCAAAACGCGAGAGGGGAGTTGTGGAGGGCCGAAAGCGGATGACGTCGAGATCTGAGCCTCCTTGACCTCGGGAACTTGGGATCAACCTGCCATGGGATTTCTCATTTTCCCCAGAACATCTCCTCGCTTGTTTCGTGAACCACCTCCAAGTTTGTCGTTGTGAGGGTCTCAGCTTCAATTCTCCATTGTCGACCTCATCGGCTCTTTAAGGCTTTTTTAGCTTGTTTTCTTGATTCTGGGTGAACTGGCGATTTCCACCCCCTCGTTGCGTTGTCCCACCTCGCACTACCTTCGGTCTCGACAAAAACACACCTACCAGTACCTAGTCGATTACCTCGACAAACAACAATATGTCTTCTAAGGACGCTGGATCCGGCCTATCCCCCGCGAACAAAGGCTCGTGGTCGTCTTTCCTCAAGGTGCGTTAACGACGGAGTACCTAGCCTCCCGGCTGCTAGCAGAGGCAGCTAACCTAGAGCCCGTTTACACAAGTCAATCGCCTCGTTCAACGGTGATCTCTCCTCCTTGACCGCGCCTCCCTTCATTCTCTCCGGCACCTCCCTCACCGAATACTCTGCCTACTGGGCCGAGCACCCCGACCTGTTCGTCGCTCCCGCAAAAGAGGCCGATCCCGAGAAGCGGGCTCTGGCCGTCTTGAAGTGGTTCCTCAGCACTCTCCGCCAACAGTACTGCAGTCGCAGTGAGAAATTGGGCAGCGAGAAGAAGCCTTTGAATCCGTTCCTTGGAGAGCTCTTCCTCGGCAAGTGGGATGGCGATGCGAATGTTGGCGAGACCAGCTTGATTAGCGAACAAGTTAGGTTAGTGTTCTTCCTGCAGAGGCGAAGATATAAGCTAACATGAATAGCCACCACCCCCCGGCGACTGCGTATGCGATCAGGAACGAGAAACATGGTGTCCAGGTTCGTTGATTTGTCTACATGTCCACCTTCCTTGAATTACCGGGAGCCGACTAACCGAAGTCATAGCTGCAAGGATACAACGCTCAGAAGGCCTCATTTTCGAGCACTATCTACATTAAGCAGATCGGACATGCCCTTTACACTATTACCCCGCCCGGCTCCGATCAGCAAGAAAAATATGTCATTACTCTCCCGCCGCTACACGTCGAATCGCTGATCTATGGAACTCCGTTCATGGAGCTCGAAAAGTCGACCTACATCGTCAGCAATACCGGCTATATCGCGAGGATCAACTACGCCGGCAAGGGCTGGCTGAGCGGCAAGAAAAACAGCTTCACTGCAAGCCTATACAAGGAAAGCGAAGGCGAGAAGAAGCCCTCATATACCGTCGAAGGCCAATGGTCCGACACATTCACCATCAAGGATGCCCGATCCAAGAAAGAAGTCGAAACCCTCGCAGTGAAAGATCTGAAAACCACACCACTCACCCTCGCCCCCATCGAACAACAAGACCTCTACGAAAGCCGCCGCGCCTGGCGCGATGTCGCAGAAAACATTAAAAATTCGGACATGGACGCCGTCGCCACGGCAAAGGGCAAGATCGAGAACGCCCAGCGCGAGCTCCGCAAGATCGAGAAGGCCGAAGGCCGCGAGTGGGAGCGCCGCTTCTTCAACCGCGTCGACGAGAACTACGACAAAGAGTTCTCGGAGCTGGCCAAGAAGGCTGGCCTCTCTTCTCTTGAGAGCGACAAGACTGGCGGCGTGTGGCGGTTTAGCCCGGAGAAGGCCGCTGGTGCGAAGCCGCCGTATCACAAGACTGGTGGTGAGGGTCTAGGCGTTTCGGCGTGATTTCGGAGGTAATGAATGGAAGTTATAAGTTATACACGATTTAAAGCGCTTGGCTTGTCGAAATGGCAAGATTGAGGATAAACCATTCCTAATAATAGAATCGCTTGGTTATGACTTGAGTTTTCTCTTGCTGAAGTTTTCTCCCTGTACATAGTACAAAAAATTCATTAATCACATGTTTAACTGTAGGTCTACTAGCAGGTAGTACTGGTAGTAGGAAGGGCTAAAGAGTTGTCTCCATCTCCATCTCTCTACTCCGCTTCAGAACACCCATTATCCTCTGCAACATCCACATTCTTACGAGCTACGTCTATTCAAGTCCCAAGATTGCCAACGGGTCAGTTCGACCAAAAGCTTAGCAACTACCCTACCTCTCTTCTCATAGAAGTACCCCTGTATGGTTACACCATTGATGGTTCCCCGCGCTTAGTCAAGAATCAGCAGCGCTAACAATCGGACTTGGGAGACTATAATATAGTATGTTGCCCCCCTCTATCTAAGTCCACCCCAACACATTGACATCTCACCCGCAATGGCAATCCTACCCGCCACCAAGGGTCAAAGACCAGCCTCCTCCTACCCCTTCAACCTAGGCCCCTTCGGTCGGCGCATCACAACATCCAGCCCCGAGACCCAAACGTGGTTCAACCGCGGACTAACATGGGTCTACACATTCAACCACAAAGAAGCCGTAACCTGTTTCGAGGCTGCAATGGCGCACGATGAGAGTTGCGCAATTGCGTACTGGGGTCTTGCGTACGCGCTGGGGCCGAATTATAATTATACGTGGGAGTTCTTTGGAAGGGATCTTGCGAGTATTGTGAAGAGGACGTATGAGGCGAGTCGGAGGGCGCTGGAATTGTCGAGCTCGGCGACGGATATTGAGCAGGCTTTGATTAAGGCTATCCAGGCAAGATTCCAGAGTGATCAACCAGCGGAGGGAGAGGGCTTTGAGCAGTACGCGGCGCAGAACAGGGCTTATGCTGACGCGATGGAGAAGGTGTATCACGTCTTCGGCGGGGAGGATCTAGATGTTGCCGCGCTATATGCGGACTCAATAATGAGCCTGACGCCGTGGAAACTATGGGATTTAAAGACCGGCAAGCCGAATCCCGGGACAAGGACGCTCGATGCAAAGAACGTTCTTGAGAAAGCACTGCGGCATCCCGATGCCGCGGGTCACCCGGGCTTGCTGCATTTCTATATCCATCTTATCGAGATGTCGCCCACGCCCGAATTGGGTCTTGTTGCGGCGGACCATCTCCGTGAACTTGTACCCGACTCGGGGCATGCAAATCATATGCCTTCTCATTTAGATATTCTTGTTGGCGAGTATAGGGCTGCGATAAGGGCGAATCAGCGCGCGACGATTGCAGATGAGAAGTACCTTGCTCACGAGGGTGCAATGAACTTCTACTCGAATTATCGAATGCACAATTACCACACGCTTATCTACGCGGCCATGTTCGCGGGCCAGAAAGCCGTCGCGCTTGATGCCGTCGATCGCATGGAACGGACACTCCCCAGAGAACTCCTCGTTAACCTAGCCGACTTCGTCGAGGTATACATGTCCGTCCGACCGCACGTAATGGTGCGCTTCGGACTTTGGAACGAGATCATCGACGATGAAAGACTTCCTATACCGGAGGACAAAGAGCTCTACTGCATGACGACCGCAATGACATACTACGCCAAGGGCATCGCGCACACGCCGCAACAGGAAACATCGAGCAGGCGCAGAAGTACAAGGCCCTCTATACATCCGCCGCCGCCGCAGTCCCCGAATCCCGCCTCGACTTCCCCAATAAGTGCGTCGACATTCTAGGCGTTGCGTCCGCCATGTTGGACGGTGAAATCGAGTACCGCCTAGCTAACTATAAAACCGCCTTCAAACATCTAGCACACGCAGTCGAACTCGACGACGGCCTCGGCTACAGCGAGCCCTGGAGCTGGATGCAGCCCGCGCGGCACGCGTACGCTGCTCTCCTGCTGGAACAAAACCACGTTGAGGAGGCGTTAGCCGTCTATCGAAATGATCTAGGTCTTGACAAGTCTGTCCTTAGAGCGCGTCAGCATCTGAATAATGTTTGGGCGTTGCAGGGGTACTTTGAGTGTCTTGTGCGTTTGGGGAGGGACGCCGAGGCGGCGGTCGTTGAACCGCAGTTGAAGATTGCGAGGGCTGTTGCGGATGTTGAGGTGAGGAGCTCGTGTTTCTGTCGGAGGGGTACGGAGGGACCGAAGGTCCTCGGGGATGGGAGTGGGATTGGGGTTGCGGATGGGGAGTGTTGTCAATAGGGTGGATGATGAACTTCCATGAGTTGGTTTTACGGGAAATCAGGTGCCTTGCAATCTAACATTTGGTTGGGGACAAATAACCAAGGAAAGTGCGAGGGACCGGTATAATCATGTCACTTCGAAAAACTGCCTAGTAAGTCCGTAAACGGCTACTGCTACCTACGTATGAGCCTGCCCTAATATCCTCTGAGGAAGTCGATTCTTGTACCACTGTGACTCAGGCCACGCGATAAACCTGACTCCATCTGCGAGCTTTCCGTTGTTGGATATGTAACCCACAAGCCTGGAGAGCTTTGAGTCATAGTTTGCGTTTCCTTTCAGGACTAGGTTGACCGGCTCGCGAAGGAGGTTTGTACGTAGGCGTCATCGTCGCGACGTTCCTACTATCACGCCTAACGTAGGAGGCTCAACAAAGTAGCAGGCGAAACGGCGTATTTTCATACGTAGTGAGTGGTACCTATATTCTGCCTAGGAAGGCAAAAAGCTGGGCAACCTTGGTAGACTTACAGGGTTGCCCAATACGGCCCAGGGCGTGACTGCCCGGTTCCGTGGTTCTCGAGACCAAGAAGAGTAATTTGTATATCTTAAGCTCTATGTAGGTAAGACCGCATCATCCCGTCCATGTACGTAATATATTATGTGAGGTGGCACAGCGACGGGACGGGAATCCCGTTGCCTGCAGGATGCTGACAGTGGCAGGCTGCAAGTCATACATCCCCATACTTGGATGACGAATGCGGGCGTTCCTGAGATCCGGCAAGATCGGGCGCGGCGCCACAGCCTTCTTACTCGTTTACAACATTTTAGGTAGGGCTGCAAGTCAGAAATATACCCTGTAGGCGCCAGGGAATCGAAATCAACCTTGCTCTTAACAGAAATTAGCGTATGGAGTCATACCTATATCTTTTCCTGACTGGCGACCTAACCACGGGGCTGAATCGGCGCCTGTGCCCGGCTGGAATTAGAAATAATCGACACCCTCCACTCTGCTCGTCAGGAGCTTGAACGGATACGACTGTGATACTGTGATGATTCGACGAGGTGGAAGGGGCAAGTGCCTGCAGTGCTGCGGGCACAGATGACCAGTGACCAGTCGGGTCATGCACACCCTTCACCTGCAGCTTCCCCCAATTAGACGATTGTGGCAATAGACGAATCCTTCACAAAGAGCCGCAGAGCACAATAGTAATAGGGTAATTCCACAGCGCCAGGCTCGTCAATCTGCTGGGGATCGCATCGGTGCTGCACTGCATCTGCTGCTGCTGCTGCTGCTGCTGCTGCTCCACTGACGGTCTGCATATAATAACTGCCTAGCCTGCCTGCTGTCTACCTACTACTATTTACTTTTCTCCATTTGCCAACTTCAAACCAACAACTCCCCAACTTCCACTCCCACTCCAACTCTCTATCCATGACCCACCCCCGCATCGCTAGCCCATAGCTCTGGTCCATCGCCATCCCAGTCCGGTCCCGGGATGGATCTCGCCTCGCGCATCCGCCAGTTCGGCCTCAACGTCGTCTATGAGTCGCCCAATGCCCTCGTCGACATTGTCTTCGTGCACGGATTAAACGGCCACCCGCATCGTACCTGGCTGTCTTCAAAAACAAACACCTTCTGGCCCGTCGATCTGCTCCCCAATGTACTGAGCCAGAACCGCGTTCGCATCTTGACGTACGGGTATAATGCGAACGTTACCTCGTTTACGGATGGCACGAGCAAGGATCGTATATTGAATCATTCGGAGACACTTGCCGCGAGTTTGGCTGCGAATCGGACGGTAGGTTTATCTCGTATTGTCACGGGACTTGTGCATTTGTTGCTGCTTGTTGTTTGTGCTTTGCAGGTGGCTTCCCCGCATGCCCATTCCCATCTCCACGTGAAACACATCTCGATTTACCAACCCCGCGTTTTCCTATTCTTCGCTTTCAGAGCTTAGAGTAATTTTCCGGTATACCGGCTAACGTTATCTGCTTTAGATCAAAAACTGTACCGAACGGCCCATCATTTTCGTGTGCCACTCGCTCGGCGGTTTAGTCGTGAAACGCGCCTTGATCTACTCTCGAAGTATCTCGAACGAGAAGGTCGAACATCTCCGGTCGGTATACGTTTCAACCTACGGCATATTATTCCTTGGAACTCCACACAACGGATCTGAAGTTGCGAAATGGGGGCTACTCTTACAGAATATTTGTGCCGCTGTGTTACCCAGGAAGATCATGGATAGCTCCCCTGATCTTGTCAAGGCGCTGCGGACGAACAACGAGACCCTGCAAAATATCAACAGTCTCTTCGCGGATATGATGTCGAGATTTCACGTATACTTCTTTCATGAAACGCTGTCAACAGACGTCAAAGGGACCCGCGAGGTGATTGTGGACGAGAGCTCGGCGGCGCCCTACGCAGACGGTGTCGAGAGGATGGGAATTGAAGCGGACCATAGCCATATGTGCAAGTTTGACGACGAAGCCTCACCTGGCTACGAGGCCGTTGCGGTGGCTCTCATGCGATACTCTCGCGACGCGCCTGCTACAATACAGGAACGCTGGAACGAGGAGGAGAGGACCCGCATGATTACCAGAACACAGAAGGCGCGAGAGATTTTCGGCGACGTACCGGTACCACCTCAAGCCAGCTCGGACCGTCACGCTGATAGGCCTCTTGGTGGTGGGAATCATGCCAGTGAGGCTACTTCGGGTACGACTCCCCTGTCAGGCCCTGCGCGTTCTATTACTATGAGGGAGCATGAAATTGAGGAACCCCTGGATGTTGACGTGTTTGCCCACCACCGTCGTTACTGATTCACGTTCGTCTGTTTCCCTGCAATTCTGTTATATACTTAGCTCTGCTGGTATCCAAGCCGTTCACATTTGCGATGACTTATGCTTCACGCTTACGATTTCATGTACCCTAACGTCAATGCTTAACATAGTTTTCGCTGACTTGTGTTGGTATTAGTTGACCCCCCTGTACAAACGTATTTACCCTCCCCAAAAACGTTACCGTCTTCGAAAACATCTCCTCCACCATCCATGGAAAATAGCACGAATTTGTCATTATCTCGATCGATGCAGAAGGAGCCGCTGTGGGTGGCACCTCCTGGATTCCACCGAAATGCGACGTTCTTTGGAATGGAGAAAGAGCTTGAGATCTTACATACAAGACTCTTCAAAGCAAAGAAGCGGGCCGAGACTTTAATGGCAGTACTCATCTCTGGCGTCCCAGGGTCCGGAAAATCCCACCTCGCACGACAATATGTCTGGAATCATCGCGAGGATTGGCCTGGTGGTATATTCTGGGTCGATGCGAAGAGTCGTCAATCCACATTCAAATGCTTTTGGGATATCGCTCAAGCCGCGACTCTGACAGACGGTCAGGAATTCGAGAGCCCTGATACCAAGTCGGCTAATAAGTATGTCGAGGTGGTCCGTCACTGGTTGCAGTCTCGACAGGAATGGCTCCTTGTCTTTGATGGGGTAAGCTTTGGGCACGATGAGGATATCAATGACTTTAAGCAGTTCCTTCCGTTCAAAGAGAGATGCGGCATTGTCTATACCTCGGTAGACAAAACGCTACGAAAGAAACAGCGGTTATACGAGCCATACTGTCTTCTAATTGCTCCTCTTCAGGTTGAAGATGCGTGCAAGCTGCTCTTCAAAGACCTTGGAATCAAGAGGCCGACGAAAGAGCAAATCAAGAAAGCAACGGAGGTGGTCAATCACTACGAATGTCTTCCGTTGGCGATCCATGCCATCAGTCACCGGCTAAGCGCGACAGACAAGCCGATCGAGAAGTATCATATCAACTCGCATTTAACGGATGAGAAGCTTGCCGAACCATTCTTGAGTATCATGCACGATCTATACCGCGGAGAGCACTTTGAGGCCCTTAATCTCATCAACCTCCTGTCTTTCTTGGGACATCATGTCCCGGTCGGACTGATAACTCTTGGAAAGTCGCTCCTGGAAGCTTGGAACATTGAAGTCTTTGCCAGCAGCAGGCACGGAGAGCACGGTGACCTGGACACCACACTAGGAACTCTGATACGCTACGGTCTTATTGAGAGGACGTCAGACAAGTATCCATTGCTACAGACGCCTTCTTCGCCTCTGTCTGAGAGGTATTCACTTGCCGTTATGCCCGACTTGTCAGAGTCCCTGACCGAGAGCAGCCAGGAAGGCCTTTTCACTACTAATCACAGTTCTGGTGTCTCTGATGTTGTCAAGATTCACAGCGTAGTTCAAGGGTTCTGCCGCGACGAGCTCAAGATCATGGACAAGGAAATCAAGTCGAAGGGAAATACGGGCTACTACGACTCATGGCTCGTCGTCGCCACGCATGTCTTTTGCGCGTCATTTGAGAACGCAAAGTGTCGCATGGACCGCGTCGACGACAGCGGGTCGGTCAAGGACTATCGCGAATACGAGACTCATGCGTCGCAGCTGATGAAGAACTTCCCCAAGAGGACTGCCCATGGCATAGTTACCGACGCGCTGAAGCAGTTGAAGGAGGCTTTGAAGACCATTCGCAGTGAGATTGACCGAATATCACCAAGCTCTTCGCAGGAGTCTATCCGCAAACATCGGTCTGTCTTTGACCGATCGAGCAGCTCTTCGTCCTTTCCAGATTCCACAGCCTCGGACGGACCATCTCGCCAATTAACCCTCGACTTTAGCGACGTGATGCCCGTTAGGTCGGAATCGCCTCAGGAGGCAAAAGTGCCAACCCAGAAGGTCAACCTAGGTCCTATTATTCCGCACATCTTCAGAGAGTCTAGCGCGCCCAGCCGTAAAGACGACTTCTTAAAGGAGGAGGGTCTGCTAAGAGACGGGTACATGACAGACGATGAATCGACAAGAGCTCGGTCTCCGGCAATGTCATCAGTTAGTCAGGCAACTGAGCGGCCAAAGCCATCGCAGCCTTCTAGCCCCCCTCGAGAGACCGACGATGAAGGATGGCACGTGGTCGAGAACCCTTCTCGGTCCAAACCGACCCCGAAACCGAGGCAGCCAAAGCAATCTCAGAGACCGAAGCGGAAGCAAAAGTTCCCTCGCAGTATCGGAATTCCCAAACCGGCGGCCCCAGTCCTGGAAAAAACGCCTGCGCAATGGAGAAGCGTATCAGACGATAGAGTTTTGGGCAAACTTAGCCCGCATCGAACGGCGTCCGAAGCCCTATCGGCTGTCCACAAACTAAGTCCGACGCAGGCAAGTGGTTGCAGTGTGTCTCGGAGTGAGCCACTTCAGACAAAGAAGGAAAATGCCCCTACATATGCCTACGTTGCGTCTAAGCTGGCTAAAGAGCCGCTCGGGACGTCGAAAACAAGGTCTTCCTCATCGCCAGGTGGTCGACACCGGCCAGGTCTGTCACTGCTCCAAAGCCGTCCTTCGGACGAGTCCCTGTCAAGCAACATGGCGAACTCGACCATCTCCGGCGATTACAAGCACGACCCGATGAGTCATTCAACATATAGCGAGCCGGACCACGGACTTATCCAGCAGCTCAACGCCCTTGACTTGGGCTCACAATATCCAGGTCAGTCCATCGGTGGCAGGAGAGTCGTCGTGGCAGACCTTTCTGCGAGTACTCCCATTCTTGGCCTGCCCTACGAAAGAAACATCGACGTCAAGCCTTCGGGACGTCGAGTTCGAGGAGTGGCTACCCCAGCCTTCAGCAACAAATCTTCTACAAATCTACCGTCTGCTCACCCCTCCGCGATCATGCCGGGTGCATCCCCACCAAACTCTGAGCCAGTGTCAGAGCTCATGTCCCGGGGTCCGTCGGGTCAATCTCAACTTTCTTGGTCTACCGAGCCTTCCTCTCGATTCCCACCTCGCCTGTCTTCTTTACCCTCGAACCTAAGCTCCACCGCTGGCTTGGGCGCGGCAGCATACCAATACATGCCCCAGCAGCAAGCCCTCTCTGGAACAGGAAGCTGGGTCTCAGACACCAACCCTAGCACGATGCGGTATCCCCCTACCGACACTTCCTACGCCGCTGTGGCCCAGCGACAATATAACCCGCCTGCCAATCTAGACCCCTGGAGCGACCCCAAAGCCCGAGCCCAACCACCGGCGCCCCCGCCAACGCTGCACTTTGGCGCCCACAGAGTAGATGTCCAGTCCGCTCGTCTGCGCTCGTCTAGGCAGTACGCGCATCAGCTGCAGGCACCGTCGCAGTACGTCTACAGCCATGAAAATCGCTCTGGCCCGTTGTTTCCGCTTCCGACGCATGACCCGTCGGTCTCGGAGTCGGGGCCTTATCCGCAGGCGTTTTTGATCGGTCCGGGCGAGCTTGGGACTGGGAGTAAGAATGGGAGTGGAAATCGACCGCGAGGGAGGAGCGGTAGTACGCCGTCGCAGCCGTGGCCGCCGGGATTAGGGCTGCACCTTTGACATGACATGAACACAAACGTGAGACTCAGAAACGTGAGGAAGCAACAATACATTTCGGGAGAGAAAATAAAACAGAACAGAAAAGAAGAGAGGAAAAGTAAGAAAGCATGAAGGATAGAGGGTCAGAGCACAGGTATGGTATGGTTTGTTGCATATTCGATTCGAGTGGATTTGATTACGCGGTATTGGCTTCATGTTTTCTCTCGGTTTTGCGCATGTCGCATGATACCCGGTCGACAGATACATGCATTAATAGTTGCATTGTATTGCATTGCATTTTTATTATGGGGGATAATGGTCAGGGTGGTGAAGGCGTTGTTGGTTGTTTATATTGTTCTGCAGGTTCGGCGTCAAACTGGGTACGGTACATTTCCAATTATGATTTCTGCATCTATAAATCCGCACCTATACAAGATCCTACCGTAAGGATACGGATTACGAAACAAATTAACTCAAGTCTGCAAGAGAACTACTGGAAACATGTGGTCGAAGCTCGAAGCTATAGTGGATCTGATCTGTGAACCCGGTTTACTCTTAGGGTTGGCCGACTGGCAGTGATGGCGTCACACTGACATCTATGAACTCCCGATGGACGTTCAAGTATGAGCCAGAATGACATCAACTGCACACCACAACGCATCCTGCAATTTATATAAGAGGCAGAAACGGACTTGACTTTGCTATATATTGATCTATCGATCAAAGTCCATCAATAATTAACCCTTCAACAACACCCTTACCACCATACCTCCTCTCATCAACCTACATCCAAACAACAACAATCTACAACCACCACCAAAATGTCCTTCCTAACCCGCACAACCCAATCCCTCCGCACCGTTTCGACGGCCCGCCTCACATCAACCACAATCCCATCAACCCGCCTGTTATCAACAACACCAGCCACCCAAAAATCATCCGGCCCCGTCGACGCCACAAAGTCAACCCTGAAAAAGGCCGACCGCGTTGTCTCCGATGCTGCTGTGAAGGGGATTGAGACTGGTGGTTCGTATCTTCCCATTCCTTCATATTCTTTTCCTAGGGTGATGCTGATATGTTTGGATACGTGTAGAGGCTGCAGCACAAAAAATCAAACAGAGCGTTGGGAGTGGAGAAGCCCAGGCGCAGGCGAAGGAGAAGACGGGTGAGCTTAAGGGCGAGGCGCAGGAGTTAGCTGGGAAGGGGAAGGGGAAGGCGCAGGAGGTTGCGGGGGAGGCGAAAGGGAAGGCGAAGGACGTTGCGGGGGAGTTTTAAGTCGTAAACCAGCGTCTTGGACTTTCGTGAATTTGAGGAACGAAACGTGTATATTATCTGTGTCTACTTTTGCGAATCTCAATTGATTGATATGATGTGATGTGATATTGCTTGTTATATGTAGATTATTGTATACAGTAGGCAGGCTAATCCGGCTGCGTAAGCATAAGCACATACTCCCTCGAACTATTCCCAAACTTAAGCATATCCTTATCCCTGAGCTCAATATACCTCCCCCCGGGGATTTGGTCTCCATTAACAAAACTCCCATTCGCACTCTCCAAATCAATAACATAAGGCTTCACACTCCCCACCCGATCCCCAAACTCATTCCTCTTCTCCACAAACCGGAACTGGATAGCCGCGTGCTGTTTCGAACAACTCGGGTGATCAAGCGGGAAATCAACAACCATCCTCTCGCGCCCAATAAGCCAGCAACTGCGCTCGTTGAGCTCGACCATCTCGAGTAGATCGGAGCCCTTGAAGACGTATAGTCGCCAAGATTCTCTTGCGGGTGGTTTTCGGGCTTCGGGGGGCTCGTGGTATTTTAGGACTATGGCGGTGTTGTTGACGGTTACGGTGTTAGATTCTGCGGCGAGACGGCCGGAGTTGCTGAAGTTGGGCTTTTCTTTTTCTGGGGGTGGTGGGGCGTCGCCGGAGGTTGTGAGGTCGGTTTTGTATGCGTCTTGTTGAGAGGGAAGGGGTGCTTTTGAGCGGGTTGAGTTGGTGCCGGATTGGCGTTCGGGGGTTCTTGAGCGGGATCTCGAGTAGCTGCGGTGTCGACGCGAGTGCCTGTCTCTATCTCGGTCTCTATGACTGTCGCGATCCCGATCGCGATGCCTGCGGTCCCGATCACGGTCACGGTCACGGTGTGAGCGTTCTTCTGGCGAACGGTGTCGGCGTCTTCGCCTATCTTCGTCTGTAGTTTCTGTGCGCTCGGAGCGCTCTGGGTGTCGGCGCTCGTATTCCCTTCTGTGACTCGTTCGACTGGAGGGGCTGCACGAGGATCGTCTCCTAGGACTGTCTTTTCGCGAGCTTCGATGATGTTTGCGTGAGCTGTCGTAGTCGTCGTCGTGACGGCGCCGGCGTCGGTCGCGATCGCGGTCAGGACTGCGAGAGTCGGGCGATCTTCGGCGTCTCCGGTCTGTATAGTCGTCTTCCCTTGGTGTAGGCATGTTTTGACCAGAGTTGTGGTGGTGTTGCCGTAGTACAAGAGCAGAGCTTGGTGAAAGATGAAGCTGACTCGGGCACGTGACAGTCCGGATGGTCGGGACCGGAGCTGCTGCGGCGAAAACAGCCCACCTCCGCAGCCCATCCACATCCATCCATGCCTCCAACCCGGAGAAGATTATCCTTCTCCATTGGAAACATGCGGAATGCTCAGGACCAAGATTGTATCCTCCACCGGTAGCGGGCTTCTGCTATTCGGGCCATTTCTACCATCCTCGCCGTATGCCGTCACTCGGCTCCCCGGCCGTTTCTACGCCACAGCGCATGGCGACTTCTCAGATAAAGACCTCACATGGCCATCTAGCAGCACCTTCACCCCCTACGACGTCTTCGGCCAAGCCCGCACAGCCCCGTACTCGAAACAGCGCTTCTACGAACTAGTCAAGATCTACCACCCCGACCGACCCTGCAACAACCACCCGCTATGCAAAGACATCACCCCCGAGGTCCGCCTCCAGCGGTACCGCATCGTCGTGACGGCGCACGAAATTCTTTCAGATCCAAATCGTCGCGCTGCCTACGACGCAACAGGCATGGGCTGGTCTTTTAATCCCGTGACACGTCACCGCCGCGCACCCGCTGGCTCTGCAGACTCCGATCCCATCTTCGCGAATGCAACATGGGAGGACTGGGAAAGGTGGCATAACCGGCACGGAGCGCGGCAGGAGACTGTCGTTGATCACAAGACGTTTGTGACGTTCGTTGTGCTATTATTCTTCCTAGGTGCGGCGGTGCAGGCGTCCTGGTTCACGCAGGTTAGTACTGGCTATGAGGATCGGCTGAAGGATTTGAATGAGCAGTCGACGAGATTCCTGAATCAGCGGAGGGAGATTGCAGTTAATCAAATGGCGGGGAAGGAGGCAAAGGTGCAGCACTTCTTGATCCGCCGGGATCCGTCGGGGTTTGGGCTTAAGGGGGAGGAGCAAGGGATTTATCGGGAGACTTTGGCACCTATTCAGCAGAAGGAATCTCCGCCGACCTCGGCGCAAAGTGTCCCGACGCATGGTGCATCTTCATATGCGGAAGCTAAGAAAGGAGATCCTCGTCCGGAGGGGAAAGAGCCTGGCCGCGCTCATTGAGCGGGCCTCAATCTCGACCCAGCGATGCCGCTTGGATAATTTCGTTCCATGAGACTGACTAAAGATCTTTGTGAGCAGTAGAATAGCTCACAGCACATTGGACCTACTGTGATGTCACTCGCAGACTCGACTGATACGCTAGCATGCACCCGGAATTATATATACACCAGGACCCATACAATTTCAAAGACAAATTTTAACTCTACACTGGCGTTCTTCGTTTCGCCAACACACAAGACTCACTAGGTGAACAAAGACCTCGGAGAAAGATACCGATCGAATGGAAAAGAAGGCCATGACTGTGTTCCTCAATCTTATCGACACGACATGTCAGCATACAATATACCGTCAGAAACCCGAGAGGCGTATTCGGTTCAGGCTCAGAGACCCAGAGGCTACAGCCGCGGACAGCGGGAAGATCATGAGCAGTATTATTGATGCGGCTGAGCCAGCTCGTATATTTCAGTAAGAAAATTCCCAGTGGGGAGGGTTTTTGTTTAGGGCTTATGGGCTGGGGTGGAGGGGTAAGCTCTAAACTAGTATGACGGCATCTTGAGGGGCGCTAGGATGTACTTCGAGTGTCCGAGTGTCTGGTAGGTATTCCGGTCTAACTAAAGGTAGATAAGAGGTGGCACGACGTTGGGTTAGGACTCACGTCTACAAAAGTATACATCTCCAGCTTTTGGACTTTCTATCTACCCAATGGAACTTATTCTCAGTATTCCCTATGTTACCAAAGACCAACCATTATTCTTAACAGCACCCTGTGCGCTCAGTACTCCGTCTGTATAACGGTGGGTCTCTAGGACGCTAGAATATCGTGGCACTCGCAAGCGGGGATCTTGGTCCTTATGGAGTCTGGCTTATGCCAGCTAAGACCCGTATAGCTATGCTTGTTAACCTGACATGAGCGTGGCTTTTAACGGTAGTCCTGAACAACGGCCCGTCCTCGCAAGCCAACGTCGTCTTGATTGGATCATCGTCACACTTCTTTCTGTAAGTTCTTATACTTCATCAGTCCATCTCCCATCGTGTTGGCAAATTTAATGGCCATTTGGCGTGATCTCTTTCCTGTTTCATGTCAAGGCCTCCAGATTCCGGAGACTAGTGTGAGAGTCTCCAGACCTCCACTGTCCAGCTGAGGCCACCCAGGATCCATGAGTAAACCGCGTGTCCCCGGAAGACCCCGCCACGGCTCGCCTGATTCATTGCATTGCTGTCTTTCAGCTGGACGCTGTAGACTAGTTTGATAGTAGTGTACTCTGCACACCGTATGCCCTGCAGGCTGAGTATAAATGTCGTCAACCCCGGCCGTAAACCTTAAGCCTGCTGCTCTATCATTCCCGTTGGCATATTCAATATAAGGCCTTAACATGGGTGACGCACGGGAGCCTGAACAAGAGATCTACCCTCTTGCTAGGGATGAAGCTGAGTCAAGGTGTGTCCAGTTTTTGCATATACATATACTGAGCATGTCCTCTGGCGAAACTGACAGACTGGTAATACAGGCTCAACGCGCAACACAACTTCATCGTCCAGGCCACAGAAGGGCTGATCAACAGCGCCATACCGCTCGACAAGATCTCCACGGTTGCCGATGTCGGCACTGGGACTGGGTGCGTTTAACTTGAGCTCCTCCCCGCACTCACAATTCACTCTCCACTTTGACTCTACAGACCTCGGGAGTAGACAACTGCTGATGTGACCCGCGAATGAAGGATTTGGCTCCTTGAGGCCCGAAAGCTACTGGATACCGAGTTCCCCAGCGAGCCAGGATCAGATCGATACTTTCACGGCTTCGACATCTCCCCGGCCCAATTCATCCCGTCGCCCCCAGAAGGCGTCGAGCTTTCAGTACATGACATCCTGAAGCCATTCCCGCCTGAGCACCACAATCGGTATGATCTGGTGAATGTCCGCATGCTTGTTGCGGCTCTCACGGAGCCTGACTACCGGACTGCTGTGCGGAATTTGACCGAGATCTTGAGTACGCATATAACTACGTGAGCATAAGATATACTTGTCAGTAACTAAGCTCGCTCTCTTCTTCAGAACCCGGCGGCTACCTCCAATGGATCGAGCTCGACTGCACGAACCTCCCCAATTCGGCAGAATGCAAGGACCCGCACGCCGCATGGCTGATAAACTCCTGGCTCGGGTTCCTGAACCTGAACAACCTCCTCGTCTCTCCTGCGCCTACTCTCCAAGACGCCTACGAGAAATCCGGCCTGCTCGATGTCTCCAATAAATCGTATCCCGTGAGTGACCGCGGCGACAACCTAACAGTCAAGGCGCAGAAATGGCAGATGCATGCCTTTTCGTCGGTTATTCCGCTCATGATGCTGCGGACGGCGCAGGTCAAGACCGTGGAGGAAGGGAGGGAGAAGGTTGGTGCGGAGATTCGCGGGTTGGTGGGGTTGTTTAATGAGGGGGCGGTGATTCAATTGGGGTTTGTGAGCGTGGTTGGGAGGAAGGATAGAGATGGAGATCTAGTGAGTTAGGCGTCCATTTGAGGATTCAGGCGTCCTTGAGTGAGGGAGCGCAATATATACAGAGTAGAGTAATGCGATGCGATGTTGTACGTCGTCAGCGGCGAAAACTTGGCAAATCCGGTTCACTCAGGGCAGCCGAGGCTCGCACTCGCTCCGCCGCAATGCAGGCCAGGGTTCGTCCCCGCACGTCTTTTGCCCCTTGGCATCTTTTCTGCCTTTTCTCCCATCGCTGGCCATCTGGCTTGTCGCTTTCTTTGTCGGCGTCCACTACCCTCTTTTTTACATCGCAAGATGAGTCTACTCGGCAACCCCGTCGCCTTACTCGGCGCGCTCTTACTGAGAGTCCCGCTCATCCTGCGCACGGCCATTCTACGTTCCATCAACCAGTCCCCCGGCTCAGGGAAGCAGGATTTGCGCACCGAAATGACAGTCACGATCATCCGCTCATTTGTCGGTCGTCGCGTCCCCGTTAGCAAACAGCAGAAAGGAGCAATGCGCGATCCCGGGATTAAAGGACCGCTGTGGGTGTCGAAGATTACCATCCCGCAGCCGGAGGTGGACGTTCAAGATGCCGTGATCAAAGCAATTGAGGCGCTGAAGGTCGGCAGCGAAACTTATGATATTCCCGGTGTTGTGCCGGTAGAGGCTGAGTGGACGGGGTATCGCAGGGGCGTGGATAAGAATGCGCTGCAGCCGGAGATCTCGGAGGAGGAGAAGTATCAGGAGTTGAAGAAGGAGAATGATGCGGATATGGTTGTTCTTTATTTCCATGGGGGCGCATACTAGTGAGTTAGCCTCTGCTGTGTTTGCGTTTGAGTCTTAACGTATTCCAGTCTGATGGATCCCTGCACCCACCGTCCGGCAACATCCCAGATATCCAAGCACACCAAGTCCCCAGTCCTCTCCGTCCGCTATCGCCTCGCTCCTCAGCACCCCTTCCCCGCCGCGCTGGTCGACGCCCTCACCGCATACCTTTACCTCATCGCGCCTCCCCCAGGCTCCCTTCACGCCCCTATACCACCCAACAAGATCATCCTCTCCGGCGACTCCGCCGGCGGGAACCTCGCCCTCGTCCTTCTCCAAACCCTCCTCACCCTCCACCGCACCTCCACAACTGTCACCTTCCACGGCCAATCCGTCCCCATCACACCCCCCGGCGGCGCCGCAGTCTCCTCGCCCTGGTGCGACATCTCCCGCGCCATGCCCTCCATCACCACAAACGCCATCTACGATTTCCTCCCCCCACCCCGGCCCACCCCCTCCCAAGCAAACGGCACCCCCTACCGCCCACCGCCAGTGCCCGACGACGAAATCTGGCCGGCCTCGCCACCGCGCGCAGACTACTTTGTCAACGCCTCCTCAACAATCCACCCGCTCGTCTCGCCGCTTGCAACCCCATCCCACCTCTGGAAAGACTCACCCCCCATCTTCATCTCGGTCGGCGAAGAAGGCCTCACAGACGAAGGCCTCATTACGGCACGGCGCATGCACAACGCCTCCGTCCCCGTCGTTGCAGAACAAACCGAAGGAATGCCGCATTGTTTCGGGCTCATGATGCCAGGCCACCACGCGGGCAAGGCATTCTACGACTCCATGGGCGCGTTCTGCCGCGATACTGTCGCGGGAAATCTGGGGGACCGCGCAGACGGGAAGTTGCGCTTTATTGCTTTTAACCCGGATAACAATAAGAGCATTCCGCTTGAGAGTGTGGTAAGTCATGTCTCGGAGGAGAAAGTTGACGCTTTGCTTAACCAGGCAAAGGAGTGGAGGGTTGAGGGGGAGGCGCTGCTGAGGAAGCAGTGGAGTACTAGTGCGAAGAATAGTGATCGGGCAAGGCTGTAATCTCTGTCCATGGGGGGTATGTAATCAATTATATTGACTGGGTGGTATATTGTAAATAGCGTTGGTTTCCTGTCTATCTTGGTATATAGTTTTGAGTGTGTATATTTATATGTATCCATTCAATTATCTATCCGATACGTTCCAGCTTCGAATTCGAGCAATGCTTCTGGATCGTCGTTTGGCCCGTAAAGAGGTATGACTCCATCACGTTATGGACCCTGCCTCCCTCCCGCGTTCAAGATCCGAGATACACTTTTAGGAACAAGCTTCTGGCTGATACACGAGAGTTCACAATCCATCTGATAAGCCAAAGAAGGTTAAGAGTTCCCAGGTGCAGGTCCAGGAACAAGATTAAGCATAAAGCACATCTCAGCATTTACCTCTCAAAGAAAAATATTCTATTTCTTCTAATTCCTCCCCTTTAACTAGTATACAAAGAATATTTAGAGTTTAGTGTACCCTCAAGGTTTAAATAGAGTTAAGCTTAGATTATGCATAATGCGGATTTCGAGATAAGGTATTCAGGGAAAGATGTTGGGAGTTGTCTGTCTGTGCTTTTGGAAGGGTCTGTCAAGACCTGGGTATTTAGAGTTTAGGAAGCTGAATACCGAAGATGCGCAAACCCAAGGTTGATCTGGATGTGATAACGCAAAGTTGGAAAGAAGGTTATGCTTAATTTAAGCATAATGCAGAATCTGACTCGTAAGTTCAAGAAAAGGTGCTGGATTCTGTCTTATTTCTAATATAAATTCCTCGTCAAGGCGGATTGGTTTAAATTCAGGATAATATTAAGTTCTAGGGAAGGTTAAGCTTAATTTATGCATAAACCAGATCTCAAAGGACACGGAGGGGAGATGAGATATGTATGACTTGACGGTGCGGGAGGCGGTTCATGCAACTTGGCTTCGGTACGTACTTGCTGCGCTGGGCCTGCATCATGATGGCTGGGCTCTTGGCCGGACCGGGGACCTTGGGCATTTCCTAGATTGACGAGGTAGAATTCGTTGGTAAGAGTCGTTCGTGCGGTCTGCGGTAGGATGATACTATGCTCGAACAGTAGCTGTAAACATGGGCTTTGATGTATTAGAGTAGATGGTAGTGGAACATGGACGGATGTCTTTTCATTGGCTGCTCTGTTCGACTTGGTCGTACGCGTTCCCAGATCTCACTTTGATTGTGCCGCAGATATGAGTTCGACTAGGGTATGAAGAAGGATCTAAAGAGTTATGTAACAGAGGTCACTTCTATGTGTTTGTCGGTTGGCAATATATGCGTTCTGACGGCTATCTTGGGTTCAAGATAAGCCGATAAGCTCAAGGTGCACCAGATAAATAACCTTAAATTTAAGCATAGAGCAGATTTCGAAGCTCGAGGGTGAGATAATAATTTCGAGGTGGCATGGTATAAATGATTTCGTATGATAGAGCTTCGAATTTTGAGTCGTTTGATATGTATTGAGCTTGATAAATGAGAAATGTCCGTTGCTGAGTAGCGGAAAGGATGATATATATCTACTAACAACGCCTCGCGATTGACCCATA
The DNA here is from genome assembly GCF_047715775.1 of Aspergillus undulatus. NCBI lineage: Eukaryota > Fungi > Ascomycota > Eurotiomycetes > Eurotiales > Aspergillaceae > Aspergillus > Aspergillus undulatus. The sequence goes on from NW_027396648.1 coordinate 127,774, forward strand.
AGACTCCCTTCCCTAAATGACCCATTGCAACGCCAGTACGCTAATCGAGCGATTGGAAGACAGCAAATAAAGTGAAATCAGGGTAAACGCAGAAAGAAATGAAGTGTAAGATCAATCGCTAGAGAATATCATCCTCGTCCATCGAAATATCATCCCAGTCTCCACCAGAGCTGGGCTTAAGGATTTGGTCTGGTACGGGTTCCGAAATAGGTTCTGGAGTATGATCTGGTTGCTTCCACGCCAATTGCGCTAAAGGAGGAAAGCCCGTGTCGGCTGGGGTTGGGGTTGGGAAGCTGCCGACTTGAGTGCCGTCGATATAGATCTTGCCGGTCAAATTGAGTATAGTGGGCTCATCATCCAGGTATCCATCCGATAGCCCCAGTAGCTGCGAGATGAACCTGAAGAAGACGCCAATAATAGCCCAGAGTGGAAGCAAAATGTCCGACAAATGCAGCCAGCGCCATAGCATGGTCGGAATTACAAATGGAAAACGCGGCGCATCTGGGAGGAGGCAGTTGCCCTCGCATTTGTCGTCGACAAGCGGGTGGCAATAATAATCGCACATGGTGGACTCTGAAAAGTACCATGCCAGGGCAACAAGCGTGCACCACCCTAGAGTAGTCGGACGTGTCATCCACCAAACGCTACCGCGTTTCCATAAGCGAGGAATCGGAATAGCGTTCTGCACCACACCATTGCTGCGCGGCTTGCACTTGCAGCCTTTCCCTGGTACAGCGGGCTCGAACTCTGTCTTTTCCGGGCTCTTACTGAGGGAAGCGATAATCTGTTCGGTGTCACGAGACACGCGATTACCCAACTGGTTGAGACCCGACTTCAAGTGAGACATGGTATCGGACAGCGACTGCAGTTTGCCTTCAATACGGTCGAAGTCGTTCATATTTGCAGGCTGTGCAGACTCGAGTTCTCCAATGACTTGTTGCTCGTATGCCACATCGTCCTCTTCCTGAGCCACAGTGTCCTCGCTTGGCTGCTGATCCATGATCGCCTGGAGACTTTCGAGTGTGTCATCACCCACATCTAGCGATTCCTTGTTGTTTTGGTGGTCCTGCAGAACAGTCTCCAAAGCACTCCTGGGGTGATCGGGAAGGGGCAGCTCCACTGGCTTTTGGTTTTCTTTCGATTTTGAAGCTTGCTCCAATTTCTGCGTCCTATGATTTGGGAGGTTCTGGCTCAATTCCAATTCCACTATGGGCCTCTCCTCTTGCTTATGCTTCGTCTCCCAAGAGGTTTCCTTTGGTTCTTCTTTCGAGTGTTTGACCGGCTGCTCTCTCTCGGCTGTCTCTTCCATAGGCTCAAGATCAGGTACCAACCCTTCTGTGTCGGGTTTCTCGTCGTCTTGTTGACTTGCTCCCTCAACCAGCCTTTCAAGACCCCGTGTGTTGTCCAACTTCGACCCCAGCACTTTGAGGGCATCCGTGGACTGTGGCGCAGGGGCTCGTTCTGTGACCGGAGTGTCGATCCAGGCGCCAGTCACTACCGGTGTTTTGTCGTAGATACTTCTCCCGTTTGACTGCTCCGGCGTCTGAAGTGCGGTCGCGGACGTCTGGCTCGGACTTCCGGCCCGCGCAAGTTTTCGCAATAAATCATGTGAGTCTCGCTTCGTCGGGCTGCGTTTTGTGAAAGTTGAACTTGGGTAAACGGAAATCGGCGTATTTGGAATCTTCTGTCCGCCGACCAGGTTCTCAGTTTGCTCAGGTGAAGGCGCTTGAGGGGGCGAAAGAAAGCCGTGACGTGACTTTGGACGCTCTAGCTCGACCTCTCGACTTTCAGCATATCGTGGCGCGCTTTTCGAAGTTACTTCATCTGAGGGACTCTTCTTATTCTTCTCGCTAGCCGACCCAGTCCGCTCATGGCTTCGTGTTAGACTCTTCATCCAAGTGTTACCGGACCTCGCCCTGCTTCCCCAGTTTGCAGGCGCTTTCAAGGCCGGCTCGGCGCCATAATCTTCTTCTGAGACGCTATTGCTCTCCGAGCCTCGCCGAATTAGATGGTCAGATGTCGGTCCGTTCCCCAGCACAGCTCTGTCTAGCACCGGCGACCGGCTCATTGTAGCCCGCTTCAATCGCTCTTCGTCCCTTGCGTAATCAGTGAATCGGCGGCGGGAGGAATCACTCGTAAGACTCGCATCTGATGCAGTAGACAAGCGCAACTCCCTCTTTGGTGTAGGCACTTTTCTGCTGAGTTTGTCGCGCCTTCCGTATCCAGCATTCTCATCATCGGACGGATCGAGGTCAGTGAGACTGTTGGCGTCGTCGATTTGTCTATAGGCCTCGTCAAGCTCCGGCGAATTCGAGATTGAAGACATTGCGCCCGTGCTCTGTCGGCGTTTGTAAGGTGAGCCTCGTCGCGCTGATTCAGTCAGGAAGAGGTCGTCTTCGATCTCCGCCAAAGGTGGGCGCGATGTGAACTCGAACGCTCCTCGCAGTGTTCCGGTCTGGCTGAAGTTCCTCCGATGTCGCGCGGGGGATTCGCGCGGGGGACTGAGGGTATTAGACGCGTCAAGACGAAGAGGGTCATGCCGTGCTCGTCGGAAGGGGGAGGTGTGTTGCTGCTGTTGTTGTTGGCGACGCGCCCATGGTGTTTGGCCTTTTTGACGTTCGGGGGTGGGCATGGCGAGGGCACTGCGCCATTAACGCAGCTGCTGTAAATACGTGTGGTTAAGTATAGAAGAGACAATAGAAGATAAGTAAATACTAAGAACCGTGGCCGTTGACTTGAGACCGTCGCAGCAGAAGTTCAGTGAGTTCTCCCCCGAGGGGATCTCCGGTCCAGATCGGGTTAGCGGTGCGGAGACCCAAAAGTGCTGCAACTTATTCTGTCGATGACGACGAACTCGAGTTTCGCACTTCACACTCTCACGCTTTTCTCACTTAACTCTCACTTGCGTCCTATCTGCCAGAAGGTGACTTGTCAGTTGATCTGATCCGAAGGGTACGTATCTTCTGCCATCGCGGTTTTCCCTCCAACGACTACCAACTGACCAGCATGTGACTCCATCAGATGTATTGATCATCGGCCTCCTCGTGGCTTCGCAGTTACCCCACGCATTCGATCCTACGAGTATATAAAGCGACCCTTGCTTCGCGACGCTTTGAGAGCCACTATTACGTTACCCTTACGCTCCTGGCAACTACAACCCAACGTTTCAGCTCGTACCTCCGCACCATGGCCAAATCCGCAAGACGCTCAGCTAAGGGCAAAGGCCCTGCTGCCTCTCCAGCACACTCTGGGACATCAACTCCCAACTCGCAGTCAGGCCCTCTTCCTCCGTTTACGACGACGCCAGAACGATTCGCGTCATTCCTCAAGCTGCTCTCCCCGAAAGAAGTATACCTTCTCCACGTCGATCCCTCTGCTCTTGAGCTCAAAAGATCAAGCTTCATCGTCCCCGCAGTCACCAACATCCTCATTATTGCCGTTATAGCCCTCCGCGTCTACATGGGCCGCAGCATGTACCCCGAACTCCTCGCGACCGTTCTCGGCCTCGAAGGCGCCATAAGCGTCGACACCTCGTCACTCTCCTGGACCGAGCTAGCCTCGCACGTCCTCCGCCACGCCCTTCCAGTCCTTTTCGACTACTTCCTCGTCATAACCTTCCTCCCATGGCCAATCAACTTTATCAGAGGTCCAGTCCAATGGCGCCGCCACGTCGGCTTCCAAAATCAAGAAATCATCGTCCGTCGCAGCCAGCCCGCACTAACCCAGAACCTCGCGCGTAACCGCTGGGTCCGCGAAGACGAAGAAATGCGCGACAAGATCGTCGCAGCCGTTACGCCCGATCGTCTCTCCAAGACAGGATACCTCCTCATCGACGCAGACTGGGACCTCGACTACCCGTCGATGATCAAGGCGCACGAACTCGCCAACGCCAAGGACACCTCTCTCCCGCTAGACGAATTCCGCACCGCCGTTCTCGTCAACACTGACACTGACGGGTGGATCATCTGGCACGTCGGTGATGAGGACACCGAAGAGGGCCGGACGCGGTCCAAGCAGCGCGACCAGATTCTCGCCTTTAAGGAGAAACTAAGCGACATGGGCCACGAAGAGCTTTTCTTTCGTTGGGTCGAGCTCATTCAGTACGAGAGTACGCAGCCCGGCGGGTTCACGCCGGAGCGGCAGGCGAGTGCCATGGTACAGGCGAAGCAGTTGTTTGAGGATGCCGGAGTGGATTTCACAAAGTTCTGGCAGGAGGTTGGGGGGATGGAAGGGTTTGAGGATTTGGGTGAGGACGAGGGCGCGGCTTCGGCGTCGAGCGTGGATGTTGACAAGTATGCGGATGAGCTGGATTAATTGGTGACTTTGTGTTGCACTGGGCTGGCTTCTTTCGGTTCCTGAGACTGCTACTACTTGATTCTTCCCTCTTGTTTCTGTATTCCTAGCATTCTTTGGGCTTGATGTTTTTTTGCGCAGGCGTCGGTAGAATATACAGTATAGACAGGTTTGATTAGCAGGTCAGATTAGCAGGTCATCTTCAATATATCCCTTTCCGCAACGGTATTTTCTTGTCTAGGCAATGAAACAAGAGGTAATAAATACGACGCTGTTTGAGAGGTCTGTATGAGCCTCTAACCCTGGGAAAGCTTGATCTTGACCAAGATGGCGCCAGCTTTGGAATAGTATCCCAGAGACACCGTACTGGTGATTGTACAATTCGATTCAAGTGCTCAGTAATAACGGTTTTGTGAGTGACTTGGGTAGCCAACGACCTTTGTCATGGATGTGCAAACGGAAGAGCCCTCCGGCCAGTACCTTTCTACCTACTTGCGCCACCTCTATCCCGACAATGCAAACACTGGCCATGGCCTAACATTGCTCCTTCTTCTCCTGTCGTATACAGGCGCCACCATGAACCACACACCTGAACTCATTCGGTCTTTCACCGAATTCAAGACAGAAGTCGCCTTCCTCGACCACCTCATCGAGGCTGTCCTGACTACAAATAACCACAGGGAGCTTGTGTTCACTGGGGTCCCCACGAGCCTAGGAGAGAAAGCTGTTGAGCACGTTGACGAAGAGGCAGAGCGGAGAAATACACGGTGAGTTGCTTGAATAGGTCCTTACGATGAACAACCCAGTGCATCTCCAAGGAGCTGGAGCTGACGAACCAGTAAACACTACAACTCATCAACATCCACGCTATGTATCAGACTCATGCCCACCGAAATTCTCGATTGTCGTCAAGACTGGCATCGAGCCGAGAACAACTGGTGGTTTACGACCGGTCTTTAAAACCTAAACGAGAGCCGTTGTACGGGCCACCGAGGAATCAAATGCTGTGAGCGTGCGTGAACCAATTAGCATTAGCCCAGCCTCATTCATTGAAGGCACATATCGGGTAAAGGAATGGTTGACTGACTAGTTCCAACTCATGCTTTCAGGTACCTGTGAAAGGAGCCCGATCTCTACATTAGACCCGACCACGACCTACCCTCGATCATCATTGAATCCGGGTGGCCGCTAACTCTACCCCGGCTTAGAGACGACATCGCCCTCTGGATAAACGGAGGCACGGGCGCAGTGAAAGTTGTCATCCATTTAAACTGGCGCACAAATGCTGCGGGCAACGTAGTCGGAGACCTGGAGATGTACCGTCCGGACCGCAACGGGCTGCCGTCTCTCGATCAACGCGAGCCCATATTCCCAAAGCCGGCGCCAGTGACTGCGCGAGCTCAGATGATTAACATCACAAGACGCGAACTCTTCGGGGGAAACGTGATGCAGGGGCGGAACCCAGACGATACCTTGCCGTGGCGGTTGGATACTCTACGAGATGAGGCGAGAGGAGCACTTTCGGACATGGGACTTATATCGGCGTGAGCTGGAGGGGGAAATTTGGGAGTAACTTGCAAGGTAGTTTTATTGGTTTGGCGTAGTCAGTTTTGAGTCCCGGGCGTCTTTTTCGAGCAGAGCTTTACCATCGACCATGGTCTTTTTTTCCTCGGTATCTGCCCTTTAGACCACGACACCTCATGCAGTCGGTACTCGTAAATCGAAATGACTGCCAAATAATACTAGGCACAAAGGTAGGAAGTACGGAGTAAATAGCAAAACAGTGATATTGGCAGAGTGCTAGTTTAGATCACGTGGGACCAGGTTGGTAGGTAGACAAGGAAAATGGTATCATATAATGGCCGGGCCCAGACGAGGCAAGACAAGACCAGACCAAGCACGGAATTGTATGGCATGGTATTCCACACGAACAGACTCAAACATCCCAAATGCATCGATCAATAGAAGAGGAAACATCGACCACATGCCATGAATCACTCGCCGAAGAGAAGGAAATCAGACTAGAAATCTATCCAGCCGGCGTCTTAGAGCATCATCCGCCACTCTCCAGCCGATAGTCAACAGACCACAATTTCTCCCACGGCCGATACCGCGCGGGCGTGGCAAATTGACTCTGGCTATTTCCCTGGTGGCGACTCGGCGTCGACGCTGCTGCTGATGCGGAAGCTGACACTATCGACGAGGACACCGTATCAGCAGGCGAGTAAGACCCTGGCCCAGCACCGGGGTCCATCTGATGCGAATACTCACTAAGCACACGCTCATGGGTTCGGGAGCGAGCTCGTTCCGTGCCCTATGAGACAGCTCAGTCAGCCCCTTCTTTCCAGAAAGCATGGGAAGGAATGCGGGACCGCGGGATTCACGGACCCTGGAGCAGGTCACGGCGAACCTCGTCGAAGATGGGATTGGGCGCTGCCTCGCGCGAGCCGGCAGCTGTTGTCGATGCTGTTGCTGATGAGGCAGCGGTTTCGCCTTCGCGTACAAGGTCTGCTCTTGAGTCGTTTGCTCGGGCTGGTGGTCCCTTCTTGTTGGAGGCGGAGCTGCCCCGGCGACTATCGAGACTTCGTGTGAGGGTCTTTGTGACGTTTCCGCCAGCCGGGGTGCGTTTTAGTCGAATGCTACCCCGAGCGTCGACGTGCGCGGGCGCAACGGTGCTTTTTCCGAGACCCGGTGTTGCTGGCGCGCCTGGCTTCTCCTCCGTCGCGTCGAGGAGGTACCAGCGGAGGCCGTCCGACAGTTCGAAAGGATTCTCGTCGTCGATTGAAGCGCCGTCGCTTGCTTCGCCGATCGAGCGGCGATCGGGGTTACCGCTGCCGCCACCGCCACCGTTCATGGACTTGGATAAGTCAACGACTCGCTCTTCAATCTTGGTAATCCGGGCGAGGAGCCAGTCTCTGGATTGAAGTTTGTGACCATCCTGCTCACGGAGGAAGTAATGTGGTGCGCCAACGTTGAATGCAGCCCAGGACCGAATAGCTTGGTTCCGGGTTGGAAGGAATAGAGCGAGGTCGCCTTCTTTGAAAGAGCGGTAGGCAATCTTGTCGTGAGCTTCGCTTTGCATACGGTGGTATTTGTCTCGGTATCCGCGGGCTTCTTTCTGCCATTTTCGGGCAAGGGTTTCGATGTCTTTTACGCGTTTCACCACCGCGTCCCCGAAGATCTCCACGTTGAACTGGCTCAATGATTCCATGAAAGCTTTGAACTTATTTGTCTCTTCTTCGGTGGTATTGGCCTGCATCCAGCCCAGAAGGCTTGGGTCCGGCTTGACAGACACGATCCCTGAATGACTCAGGGTATCTGCAGTGGCGGAAAGCGCATTAACCTTGGACGAGCGCTGGACAACTATCTCTCCGTCTTGTCTGATGACGGTGAAGCCTAGTTGTTTCAACATGCGCTCCAGCTTCTCGACTTGAGCAAATAGCTGTGTTGAAAGGTCCTCGAGTCTTGCCTTGTGAACATCGACCTTACCCGACGCATGTTTATCCGATTCCGCCAGCGCTTCGACTCGTTGTTTCCATTGTGAGACCTCATCCTCTGATCGGCGAGCGCGGGCCTCCGCCTCGGAGAGCTGATGAGACATGTTAGTAAGCTTCTGCTCTTCCTCTGCAACATGTTTACGCAGGGCGCCGGCGCCTGTCTCGCCTGCAGCGAGTTTTGACTCAAGCTCAAGCAGCTTGGTGCGTTCATCGCTCAGTTCAGATTCCATAGAGGAGAGCTTCGACTGCTCTTGCACGAGCTGCTCACGAGCCTGAGCCAGCTCAGACTTGTGTTTTTCTAGATCATTCCTCAAATCTTCACTATCTGTCTCAATCTTCTCAAGCTGCTCCGCGAGAGTCTTGTTTTCCGCCGCGGCATTGGCGGCGTTATCCTCAGCAGTCTTAGCATGAATGGTTAAGCCTTCAGAGAGCACGTCGATTGCTTTTATGATGTCTGCAACTTCGTTTGGCACGGAGCCTCCTGGTGATAGATTCAGGAAAGCAGCCTGCAGGGCATTGTGGATTTCCTGATCCTTTTGCTTTCTTTCTGCGTCTCGCGCCTCGAGTTCTTCCACTTTCGCTCGGAAGCGATCTCCTGCATCCTTATGAGATTGCATCTGCTCAAGTAGGTTGTTCGCTTTGCGCATCTCTTCGTCGGCACGCACATGGGCCTCTTGCAACTCGAGTTCTAGCTGGTGCATCCGCTCGTCGGCATCTTGCTTCTCATGATCGCGACCATCGATGACTCTATCCAGCTCCTCCTCAAGCTCCTCGACGCGGATCTTGAACCGCTTTACCTCGCCCTCTAAATACCTTCGCTCATCGCCAAACTCGCGTTGCCGAGATTCAAGGTTTCCAATCAGATCATTCTTTGTAGACTGTACTTCCTGCATCCTGTCCGTGTTCGATTGACGTTCAGCATGTGCTTCACGCTGCAGTCGCTGCACCGTCTCGCGCTCAGCATTGAGCTCAGCTTCAAGCTGAACGATGCGGTTGATGAGGTTCTTTTCCTCCGATGTCTGATTCGAGGACATCCGCCGTGACGAAACTGACGATCTTCTTGACATAATATCAGGATGAGGCGATGCAGGAGAGCTGGGAAAGTCGACAGAGAAGTTGCCACTCGCAGGGCGGCCCATATGGCTATGTCGATGTAGAAGGTCTTCCAGTTTGCGGATCCTACTCTCTGAGCCTCGAACTTTCTCCTCCAGTTTGAGCTTCTCGTCTCTCAAGCTTCGAACCATTTCGTCGCTGTGGAGTAGGAGCGAGCTACGGCTTAAATCAAAGATACTGCCTTGCTTGAATGCTTTCGCTCTGCGTCGTTGCACTCGGGTGGGGGCGTCTAGGTCCTTGAAAGCCTGGGATAGCTCCTGCGCAGCATTCACCATCCCAGGCTTTGCTTTAAGCTCTTCAATATATGACTCAATCTCCTTCCTAGTCACTGTGGGCCAATCGAACTCATGACCTCGTAGGTTGACCTCTATTCCGGGTGTTGTCGTATCCGTAATGGAGATAAAATCCTCCATACTCTTCATCCACTTCTTTCTTCGACGCTGCTCTTCATCCTGGAAGACAGACATCTCTTCCGCTAAAGTCAGAGAGTCCGTCTTCATCTTCTCGTTGAACTCACGCCGTCTCACGGACTCAATCAGAACAGATCCATAGACCAGAGGCATGTGGAAGACAAAATATAGAGAGTCAAAAGCATCGCTTTCGAGGTTGAGGTTGGCGATGCGTGCTTGAACATCAGCCAGTCGCGATTGTATGGATGAAATGGATTTCGTGCGGCTAAAGGCGGCCTGCGATGCGGCGTCATATTGTCCAACAGCCCCCGTCAAGCCATCTCGAATCTCCATGCCAATTTCCAGCATTGACGGAAGGAGGTCCTTGGTATGGTTGAGGGCAAGTCTAGAAATATTGGCCAAAGTCTTCTGATTATTGGGCAAAGCGAGGACGTGCTCATAATCAGATTGAATCTTCTTAGATATGGTTTCCACTTCTTGCAAAAGACCTTCAACGCCGGAGGAGTTCGGTGGCGGAACATCGTCGAGCAACCTTTGGGTGTCGGTAGCGATATCCCCAACAGCTCTTTCAATCTCCTGGAAATGACGATTGAAGCGCGTAGATGCTGCAGAAGCTTCAGACCCAGCCTTATGTACTTCCGCAGTATCCACATAGTCGAGTAACGTTCCCGTAGACCCCCTGGTCTCCATCTTCGGTGTCGACGGCCGGCCCAGGAAAGAGAAGTCGCTTCGCGCCGGGATATTTTCCAGGTTACCAAGGGCACGTTTCCATCCTTCAAGCGCTGACTTCTGTTCCTTGACCAACTCTTGCACCCACTCCTGCGCTTCCTGAAACCGGTTTTCTAGCGTAGCCACATGGGTTTTGAGGTTCTCAAGAGCTACGCCTGAAGCCCGGTTAACGATCTCCGTTCGCTCGGTGTACTCACGGATGCCGGTATCCGCGGCTTCACAGCGTGCCGTCAGTTTTGCGGCCCATGATTTCCTAGCCTGGTATAGGTTCCGCCAGGCCTGTAGGTCATTCTGGTCGGAAAGCGTATCCGGCGGGTTGTCGAGTACAAGAGGTTGCGGTGAACGAAGCTGTGGGAGCTCGGCGTTATCGAGTTCGCTAACGTATCGTCTATCGTACACAAATAGCTCGTTCTGTACAAGAAGTTGTTAGCATGCGACACTCAGAGGTCGGGCAAGAAGCGGTCGGGCATACTTCAGTGGCAAGCGTTTGGATCTTGACGTTTTTCCCACGCGCCGTCATCAAAATTTGGCGCTGAGGCGGAATAGATGTGCTTTGTGTAATCCATGACCGGAGTTCATCAGTCCTAAAAGCATGGGGCTCTATCGTTAGCCAGCATTCTCACTAATACCGATGGCGGAGCAGAGGCCCGGAGACACCTTGGAGCCTCATGCGCCCGTTGGAGAACATACGTAGGAAACGACCCGGAGTCGGCCAGTATATGCTCACCCGTGTGAGCGATGAAGATGTGCAACGACATCCCGCTCACCAACCGAGCAAGGCAGCTCAGCAGTCGTCTGGCGAGGAATGCGGGATGTTGGAGTGATAAGAGTGCGTCAAGGCTTCCAGATGCCTGGGAAGCTTCCCCAGCCTAGGCTGTTTTTGGATCTGACTCCTCAGGCACACGCCGGATCTCCACCGCCGATGCCTACAATCGACTCTTGAGGTCCCGAGAGTATTTACTTTCCCATCACGCGATGTTTCTCTGACTTGCCACGAGGCCAGTATCTATGTCGATGTCCAAGGCTCGAAGCCACTCTCAACTGAGCTCGGGCGAGGTCACACTGCTGGATCTGGCAGCTGACGACCCCCGAGACAATGTATCGTTCTCCGACAAAGAAGCAGCAATAATTCAACTATATCGTCAAATAGAGGAGCAGGAGCTGGAAAATGCGCTTCTGCAGCAAGGTTTGCCTAACAACTCACTCAACGTCTTGGATCGCATTACTGACGATTCCAGCATTAGAGCCAATCTCCACAAACAATGCGGAGGAACTCGCTACCGCAGAACGCGAGCTGCTCGAAGCGAGAGCTACCTACACCGTTAGGAAAAAAGCGGTCAACACCGTACTCATTACAGACCCTATCCTGAAGGCGATTCACCAGAAAGGATCATCCCCTGCTGAACGGTAAGCTTTCATCAGAGCGCGCCTTGCCCTTCAAGCGCGCCGGGCTCGCGCTATGGATTGATGGGCATGCTGTATTAATAGACGATAGGGCGCTTCTTCGTCTCATCAATCGCCGAGACGTACTATCATTGGCACAAGAGAACCTGACTGAGGCGCAACGTTCAATCATGAAGGAACTCTCTACCCTCGAGGTAAAGAACATGCAGCTTCACAAAGAAAATCAAGAACTAGCCCGGGAGCTTCTCGAGCTCACAAAAGACGACGATTCATGGAGAGAGCGGCTTGATGATCCGGAGCTGAAGCAGCAACTGGCAGAGCTCGAAGCAGACCACAAAAAGAGCAAAGCCAAATGGGAAACCATAAAAAGCGTCGCGAGCGCAGTTGTTGTTGGCAGCGGTGTGAATTGGGCGGAAGACGAAGATCTCACGGCTCTTGTGCTTGACGAAATTGACGACTGATGACTCGGATCACTATGCTACTGAGATACTATGACAAGGGACTTAGGTGCATCTTTCGCCAGGTTTTATGTTGTGTTTAGATGGGTAGGCGTTGGTGGGTGTCGGGATAAGATACCCTTGATTAATGACATGGCATGTTCTCGCGTTCAGCATGCATGAGCAGCTCCTTCTCAGCGAGCCTCAGGGTAATATTTGCTCAGACTTTGTAAACGAACGGAGATCACTACGTACGCCGGCTCTGGTCTTGACATCCTGCCTTCTTTCGAGGGCTGGCGGGACCGTATAGACCCACGTGATATCACTCTAGCGAGAGGATGGAGATAGTCGCCGGACGTCGTTGACTTGACCAAAATCCTGCAGGAACTCTTGTTTTATTTCAGACTGCCATGACCCTCTGAAACTCGCCACTAAGAAGTCCGATACGTGGCTGCGATACAATCATAATTATCGTGAGTGTCCGGAGAAAGCAGCAGAAAACGTCGGGACTCAGGACTCAGCATGAGATTGAACAAGCAGCTGGCCGTGTGGAGAAGAGACCAAACCAGACTCACGGGTACGGTCACAGCTACCCACCATCGGATCCGCGTCGCCTGGATTCATTGTTGGATTTTTGCGTTATTAATCACATCGCATTAATTAGGCATCGACCAAGCCCGGGGGGTTGCTTGCTTACAATACGGCTACGGAGCTTCCTAGGCGGGTTACAATCCAGTAAATTTGGTGGTGTTGTTTTGTGCCGGAATGCAGTGGCATTTGCGCGGAACCGGAGCTGGACTACTCTGGAGCCCGATCTTGAACCTCGATGAAGCGCAGACTGAGTCAGAGGACCCTGATTCTGCCAGTGCGTTGCACCTATCAATCGCCAGTTCTGAGGGCTTGGGATTTCATAGGACGCCTACTCATTCATCGAAGGATACTTTCACTTGTTCATTGCGGATAGGGTCATTTGGTCTTCAAGTCATCAAACGGGATCGCGAATCAGACAACCTAGGCCATTAGCCTCCAACATCATCGCTTATGAGCAAACTTCAAAGACGGCTGTATGTCTCAGATACTAACGGAAAGCAACATCAGGAATCTGCCCAAGCACCAGAAACTTGGAAGTGATCTCGAGGTTGTCAAGTATCCAAGGACATGGAAATTTCCTACAGCCGCATGGCCGCATAATCCGTTGGCATTTGTGATAGGTAATTTTGCTGAAGACAGGCTCACTACGGTATAGTTGCTTGTTTTAATTAATAGCCACGGTTCGGTGAGGACTCAGATTAAGAGCAGGCATTTTCTGTGTGACTGGGTGGTCGCTCTCCAACGGATAAAAAGAGCTTGATCGAGCAAGGAGGATTAAGAAAGAAGAGGTACGTACTTTGGTAGGCGAGAAGGTTGCTTCCAACGGGCCCAGGCACATGCAAACCCTCAAAGGCCCAAGTTTCAGAGCCCTGGGCGCGGGTTGTTGGTGTGAGATCGGAAGCGCCTGAAGGCTGACGAATTCGCTGAGCTCGTGTGGAGAAGCTCTCTAGCAAAGTTTGGGTCGTTGTGATAAGTCGAGCATTTGGAAGGTTGCAAGATTCTCTGACCTGACTGAGGGCTTCGAAAGTTCAACTTAACAAAGAGGTTTACTTTTCATACTTTTTACCTTTGGTCGTCCTGCGCAGACCGTGGACAGGGATGGCCGAGGTCTCCAGGATTGCAACGCAGAGCAAGCTGAAAGACTGCACTAGGCGCCGGCCCAAGAAACCCCCTCAGTAAGAACAGTATCAGTATGGAACAAGGCATCATGGCTGTGGATTATTACTAGGCACCTTCATATTTTCTTTATCCATCATCCAGCCGAGTAGCACACGCACACACCATAGGTTCTTGACTGCGACTGGACTGCACCCAGAACATGAAGGACACGCTGCGAGTAGTACGACTCGTCCGCTGTTACGGAGTTGTACGGAGCTTTGTATGATGTAAAGATGGATGGCCCGCCAGTCCGCACTCCTCCTACCGAAGACTGCGACTTGATTGCCAGAGTGCTACGACCGCCGTATCTATGGTACCACTCACCCAGCAGCCTATCAGCCTTCCATGCTCTCTCATTATTTTACCATAAGACCATTTATCCACATAATCGAGGCCGTGGCGTAGGGAGCGTATTGCGGTTGTACCGTATTATTCCATACGGCAAGCAACAGTCAGGTGTCCGAGAGCAGATACTTAGCGTACAGCTCCCTTCAAAATAGATAGAGAAAGCAATAACTTGGAAGATTTGTTGAGAAGACCACTTGGGCAGCTTTCTGGCGAAAAGTTTTGGCCTCTTTCCAGCCAACTTTCGTGCAAAGGACAGCTGAAGAGGAGGAAATTCCACAGGCGCCGGTCGCAGGGGGGATTAAGACTAAACAGTACGTAACCGGTAAGAAACAATACGGGCCATTCTCCAGCAGGGCGAGCAGCCAGTCGCAGCAGCTGGAGCAGCAGCTCGCTCTCCTTCCCTTGCTGTGCCCCCCCTTCCCTCAAAGCGCTGGTAAGAATCGATGGAGTGGCCCGCTCTCCCGTCTCGCTCTCCTACTACTACGGCCTCCCCTCTCCCTCTCTCTCTCTCTCCCTCTGCACTCCCTCACTACGCTTCTCCCATACATTTTCCTTTCCCATACAAAAAGTACACCCGCATAGGTGAGTATACTCAATAAACACCATTCTCAAGCATTCTGCCTTCACCACCAACACAACCACCTTCCTCTTCTTCTCAACACCTTCTTTCCTTATTCACGCTCTTCAATCGTCATTTTCCTCGATTTTCGCTTCATCCTTTTGCAATCCCGTTGTCGCGCTCCTGCGACGGTCAAGATATAGTTCGCGGTCGAGCAGCCGGCTAACAGTGACAGGCTTCAAACGCCACCCTCAACAAACAATTTGATACCCTTTTCGACCTTCTTGTCAAGTGAGTTGCACCTTTGCGCGTGTTATTTTCGTGTCATTACCCGGCTTGCGACCGCGCTCTTGTTTGGGTGCGCGCTGCACTGCCTATCCACCCACAACACTCATTTCCTGCGCGCGTCGTCGCAACGCTTTCCTCTTCATTTTTTTCTCTTGTCCTCTCGTCGCTCGAGTATTTCATTCTCAATTCCTTTATCAATTTCTCGCTCCATCGTCAGAAACCGCCAATTCGACCCTCTTCCGCTAACAGCGCATCTCGCTCAACAGCTTCACTCTCTCAACATGCCTAAGGAACCTCGCACTCGTAAGGCTGCTGCCGGTGGCAAGCGTGGTGAGACTGGTGGCCGCAAGAAGAAGGGTAAGTTTTGGTGCCTGCTGTTCTCTCCAATGCTGCTAACAAGTCTACAGACCCCAACGCCCCCAAGCGTGGTCTCTCTGCTTACATGTTCTTCGCCAACGACAACCGTGATAAGGTTCGCGAGGAGAACCCCGGCATCACCTTCGGTAATTCATCCTTCTATCTCAAATCTTCTCTACGACGTCTAACTTCGTGCAGGCCAGGTCGGTAAGATGCTCGGTGAGAAGTGGAAGGCTCTCAGCGACAAGGAGCGCAAGCCCTACGAGGACAAGGCTGCCGCTGACAAGAAGCGGTACGAGGATGAGAAGGCTGCCTACCAGGTATGTGAATGATTTAATTGTGCCTCGAGAGTCAATATACTGATCCATCGACCTCTAGGCTGGTGGCGACGAAGAGGAGGAGGAATCTTCGTAAGATTCCCTTCTAGGTCTTAGTCGCTTGACCGCTTGGCGTTGTGTGTTTGCTTCCATAATCACTGATAATCCTGAAATGCTATTGTCGCTTTTATCTGTTTGTGTTTCTATCAACGGCTTCTGGGATGGGATGATGGTGGTTTGTCCTTGCTTTTTATGTTCATGAAGGATCTTCAATGCGAATGTTAGTGTATGGACCGGGTTTACTTGAATGGGGTGCTCGGCGCTGATACCAGGTCGTCGGAAACCTTGTCTTGAGTAGAGAATATGAATGAAGCTGCAAAACATCCTCCATTGGCCTGTCGTAGTGCTGCGATTTCACTGTTCTGCAGAATCCAGATTCCAAAGCTTCCTTAGATTTGATGGCCCGAGCTCGGAGCTCCCGACGCGCAAACGTCATTGTTTACCTCCCGACGCGTCAAGCTCCGCTATCTCCGTTGGTGCCTGAGGCTCCGTGTTTTCTGTAGCAGTCTGACCAACATGATGCCATGCACGAGGTTATCTGACGTACATACGGGTTTAGTTACCTCCGATAGTCTGGAAAGTACAGTACTGATAGAGTCTCTTTAGTCCTCAGCTTATTCTTGGCCTTGGTCCTGCATCAGTGCCCGATGTTCATGGATACGTATGGAGTGAGTAGCTGACATCAAGCTTATCTGCCCGGGCAAGTATGCAAAGCACCGGGATGCGGTCACGACTACTCCGTACTCTGCATGTAATTTTGGGCCGCCGTCTTACTTAGCGGGTCCAATTCATACTACGGGGATAAGGTTGTTGTTGTGCCGCATGAGGTGATCGCTGACTATGTCATTGCATTGTCTGGGCTGAATTGACTATGAAGTATCAGTGTAGGAACCGAATGCTTGTTATGTGTGGACATAGGCATAGGTATAGGCATAAGGATACTCTCAAGCATAGACGTGCTTTATGCTTGCGCTGAAATTTAAGGTTGTAATCTGTCAATAGCGATAGCCATGCGCGCAAAGAGTTGTGGGTAACGAGCATGCGGTCATTGGGACCAGAGGTTGACGTATGGTCAAGTCTGGGTTCATTGCCACACTGATGGAAAGAGTCGTTTTTGATATGTCGTGACTGTCTTGACCGCGCGGCGTCTTTCTCATCTTGGCTGGATCGTCCAGTCGACGCCGATGGGCAATAAAAGCTATCGCATGTTCATAGGTAGAACCGATCGAACATGAGTCT
The DNA here is from genome assembly GCF_047715775.1 of Aspergillus undulatus. Taxonomy (NCBI): domain Eukaryota; kingdom Fungi; phylum Ascomycota; class Eurotiomycetes; order Eurotiales; family Aspergillaceae; genus Aspergillus; species Aspergillus undulatus. Next base: position 144,574 of record NW_027396648.1, read on the forward strand.
GGACCGTATGTATCCTAGTCTCGCGAGTGCCGCATGATGCTCACGGACTCATCGATGATCCTGTAGGCGAAGGGTGTGCACCTGACGGGCGGGAATCCTGTGGAGAGGTATGGACAGGCCGTAATGATCCCAGGCCTTCTGTTTAGTGATTTGGCAGTATGCTCCATGCAGCGCATGTCGTCTCAGACGGTCCGTGTAGATATTCTGTAGAACATTGAGAACAGGCGTCATCTCGGATTTCGGCCGACGATCTCCCTTCCGTAGCCGCGCTGCGATTGACCGTTCTGATCCTGACCGCGTGCTGGGTCAGCTTATGCGAATCGTATTCGTGGAACCATGGCTATCTAGCACGCGATATGAAGTCTTACTATATCCATAGTTAGCGAGCCGTTCTAAGCAATTGATAAACTGAGGATCGATAAGACTCACGGATGTTTCAAGGCAGAGAAACGCAGTCAGGTGATGGCGTTAAAAAGCAGCATTATAGCTGCAGCGGGGTTGCACTACACGACATGGAGGCTAATTAGACGCGACCACGTCAACTCGCGCTGCGTCAAGACCAGGTTTATCCCAAATCCGTCGTGAGAGCCGCATGTCCTGCACAGTCCTGGGCCCTTCTTGACCCCACCTGAGCGTTCGCCGTCTTCTTGTTCTGCACGGGGAGGCGGGTGACTGACTCTGAGTTTGGGAGAATGGGCCTTGTTAAGTCCCGTCCCGCTGTCTCTCACATCGATCCTGGTGGAGTTCTTGATTTCGCCGTTGAGTCTCGAAAATAATTCTCAAGCATATGAAGAGGAGGGTCGATCTCCATACTGCTGCACCCTCTTGACGCCTACTTCTGCTCCTGCATGATTCTTCTGCTTCCTTCGCCGACTGTGCGCTTCTGAGTTGGCCCGGGTGTGCCCCTCATCGTGCATCGTGAATTGTGACTCTTTTTTGTTTCCCTTTCCATCCTTCTTATATTATAATTGCAAGGCAAAGGATTTGTTATCCGTCTCTTTGTGTTTTGTAACTGATTGCTTGTCTTTGACTTGTGGGCTCTTTTTCTTTTACCCTCCCCTCACGGCCTCTCCGCATTTCTTTCGCCCACTCTACCTATATATACCGAGCCGATCCCCCCTTGCCTTGCATGGTGTCATACTCATATGTGACCTACAATGGCACTGAGCGTCCCTGCCGGTAACGCAGAGGAAGTCGCCGCTGGCTTCCGTCGCTTTCGAGACCCTCTCCCCGAACATGCCACCGAACTCACCGGCATCATCGCCGATCTCTTCACCATCAGCTCGTCGCTCAAAACGCTGGAAGACCTGTCACGGCACCGCCATTACGGAGTTATATACAATGTTGCCCGCTCAGACGTGGATCTCGTCAGCGCCAGCCTGCAATACACTCTCGACGACGTCGTCGAGTTCTTCGGAAATCTTGAGGGCCGCAGAGGCACTAGTCGGAATGCACACAAACGGGTCTGGGCGGGAATGTCAAGGTTCTTTACGGAAGAGTCAGGGGAGACGTTACCAAGTCGACTAGCAAAATATAAAGCGTTCCTGAGAGATCTGGAAGATTTGATAACAGAGTGAGCTCCATGCCGCATCGACCTCCGGATCAGGCCCGTCCCGTTCAATTGACATTGCGCTAACCAATCATCTGCCTATCCATAGAAAGGGCCCCGACCTCTTGCTCATGTCTCGCCTCCGCGAAGGGTTCAAGGAATTGCTGGTACAGCAGGATAGCCGTCTGGCTAGGCGTCTAGGCGCAATGTCCGTGAGCTCCTCATCCTCGAGCAGTAACAGCACCGCACCAAGCAGTCCAGTGAGTGACCGCAGACCTCGCACGCGCAGGTCTTATGAGCGTGCCCGGCCGGCACATCTATCGCCAACGCCTACATCACCGTCTTCCGGATCCTTTTTCGACATTCCTCCTATAGCTCCTCCCGTCCCAGGCTCGTCTGTGACTAGCTCGGCTACTAGCCATTCGTTGGGCTCAAATATTGCGAGCGATCATTGGGCGGCGCAAGTATTCTTTCAACCGCGTACTGCTTCCCGGCTTCCAAGTCGGGGTGATAGGTGAGGCTTGCGGCATGTTATGTCTGAACCATGTTGATGTTTATTAGGTCCATGTGTTATGGAGACCCACAGCCGGATCTCTACGAATGGCTTGAGACTGAGGGATTCCTGCAAATTCTTGAGCTGTATGTTTATTGTCATTTCTGTGCGTGGTGTGCGAATTGCGACTGACGTGGTATAGGTCTTTCGGCACCATGCGTGTGCTTTTCTTCCTTCGCGATGATGACCATCGCGCTCGCATCGTATGCAGTGCTTCTAGGGAGCATTACTGTCTCCCATTGAACTTGCTGGAGATCGTACGGGTCGACCCGTCGTGCCTACAGTTATGTCGGCGCCGTAAGGGTGGCTCAGAGCTGGTCATGTGGGCGAACCTCAAGTTCAGTACAATTGAAGGTACTTTTAACAGGACGTTAACTGAAAACAATGCTGACATGCCCAGTCATGGTCTATTTCTACTGCACCTTCTTGGCGCTTCGCTCTCAAGACTCAGGCCGTCCCGTCACACACATCCGTGACTACGAGCTCAACCAGGAAGAAGAGCTCTTTGGATCGTAAGACACGATCCCCTCATGGGCTGCCGATTGATGACTGACATTCTAGGCCCATATCGGACGACGGCTTCCTACACGCTTTGCGCTTATACCGGGACAAAGTTACCGGTGCAGTCCGGCTCCAAGCCTCCGTCCACAAGGGCGAAATGAAGAGGTGAATAAGCCATGACCAAGACTCACCTTATAGCGAAGGCGCTAACCAGAAACAGAGCTCCCGTTTGGACTTCATTCATAACAGACCTCTACCGAACACCCAAGTGGCTTCGCATGGACCCTAATCAACCTAAACTCATCGAGCTCCGTGAGCTCCCCCAGGTTATCTTTACGTTCCCAGAGTACATGCCACCGAGGACTCAGAGGGGCGGGCATTTATTGAAATTCACGAATCGCGAGGGTAAGCTACACCTCCTCGCTTTTGACTTGGAAACAGTTGTCGATGCTAATGTGAGCATAGACGCCCACGGCTTCTTAACGACCATTAGCGACCTCAGTCACAATCGTCTGTAATTGATTGACCGACTGGATGACCCATCTCTAATACTACTTATTTTCTAATTCAACATTCCATCCACTTCGGTCTTTCAAGTTTTTGGGAAAAGAGTACGACAGAAATTAATCAGGGCTTCTTGACTCTACTGCTCCTGCCCTGCAGATATGACTTATGATTTACGCGTCTATGCGTTTATGACTGATACGGCTGGCTTTGATTTGAGTCAGCATTTGATTTTGGATTGGAGGCTGACGTTCAGGTTACCATGGCGCATTGGTGGATTAATTTACTGGACGAGCGAGCATGAGCGTGCAGGTGGTTGTTTGGGCTTTGAATTGTTCGATTTTGATTTGAATTCATACTGTCGCTGATAGCACGCAACTCCGATTAGATTTAGAATTTCTATAAAAGCGATCTTCCAGCAAATGGGGTATCTTAACACAGAAAAGGAAGGAAAGAGGGAACCAAAACTCCAGAACTAATCCGATCCTTCAGCACCAATGCCAACACCAACACCAACGTCCATATCGCCCAGCCCATGCAAAAACATCTCCGCGCGTCTCTTCGCCCTCAATTTTTCAATCTCCTTCCTCCTGTCATCCTTAATTCGCTCCCGCACAACTCTCCTCTCCCTCCTCGCATCCCGTTCTTTCTCCGTCTCAACCCTGGCGCTCAACAGCTCCTCCATCTGCTTCTTCCTCGTCTCCTCATCCTTCGAGAACGCATAGAACCCTGTCCCCCGATTCCGAACTTCCCCCTCAGCGTCATAGTGTACCTCGTCTGGCGTCGGCGATCGGTCCCGTCGCTTTGCAAGATACGCCATCTGCTCCGCTGCGAGATCCGTCGGCTGGAATGCAGCCGTTTGCACGGCGGCGCCGTAGATGAGATTCTCTGGTCTGGACGGGCGCCAGCGCTCCGTGGTTTCACTGGCTCCATTCGCTTCGTTCTTGGCTTTTGCAGCGCGCACGGCGTCTTTTCGGGTTCCGCGGCGGGAACGGCCGAGTTCGTCTTCGTAGGAGATTATCGAGGCGCTGTCGTCGTCTTCCTCGTCGTCGTCTGTATGTTCGAAACTCGAGTCCGTGTCTGGACTCGAATCTGAGCCATTGTTTCGCTCCGCATCAGCCCATTTCCGATCAAAATCCACAAGACCCTCTTTCTCCTTCCGGCGTAGACGAGCGAGATACGCTTGTCCTTGTCCAGCCCTCGTTGTAGTATCATCCTCATCACTACTATCCCCTGCAAGATAAAGCCCCCTCTTCAAGTCCTCGTACTGCCTAGCCTTCTCTTCCATCCGTCTCTTCGAGCGATGGAGTGTCGCCGCGTCCACGGACCCGATGTCCTTCGAGGACTGGTGCATTTGCCGGAGCGATGTATCGTCATCTTGGAGATCTGCCGCTGCGCGTTTCGAGGCGCCTTTGTTGGGCCGCGAGAATATGTCTGATTTTGAGGTTGAGGGTTTCGCGGGTCGAGTGCGGTTGTGGGTGGTGTCTGAGGAGCCGGAGGCGATGAGGGAGGAGAGGGTTGTTGTGAAGGCAAGGTTTGAGGAGGAGGGTGTGTCAGTAGTTTTGGACTGCTTTGAGGGTTTTTGGCCGTAGAGTGATGGATTTGACATTGTTTAGGTTGTCGTGATGGGTTGTTGGTGTAGTTTATATAGGGCTGGACTTGATGCTGAAGAGCTGGGCTGGCTCTCCAACTACGCGATTCCATTTTGGGCTTCGGTCGGTGATGACTCAGCACTTACCCCACGTTGGGATCGATGTGAGGGTGACCGATGGTCGGAGTCATGAATTGTACGATCTTTCCCTGCCAACTTACTACTCTTCTTGACGTATCATCCCGCAATTAAAGAGCTTTAAAAACAGCAATTGCATCAATATGTCTCCTCCCATCTACCTCGGTGTCGTCGGTAAGCTACATTCCTAATTACAATCTGCCAACTACCCCACCATGCCTGCCCTCACCACCAGCAACGTCAAGCTATTGCAATGCTAACGACAACCCAGGTGTCGGTGGCGTAGGAACCGCCTTCCTCAGCCAACTCTCCCGCCTCCCGAATGCCCCGCAACTCATCCTCCTCGCGCGCTCGAGCCAAACCCTCCTCTCCCCTAGCCCCAGCTACACCCCCGCCATCCCCGCCGCGGACTGGAAAACCGCCAGCGAGACCCCCTCCCTCACCAAGTCCGGTGCCCTGAAGCCCGAAGAGATAGCCAACCACCTTGCCTCTGCCCCCGGCCGCTCCATTCTCGTCGACAACACCTCCGACCCGGCTCTGGCAGCCTCGTACCCACTCTTCCTGCGCAAGGGCATCAGCGTCGTGACGCCGAACAAGAAGGGATTCTCGTCTGATTTGGCGCTGTGGAAGGATATCTTTAACTCTTCGAAGGAAGGGAAGGCGCTCGTTTACCATGAGAGTACGGTTGGCGCTGGATTGCCTGTGATTTCGTCGTTGAGGGATCTAGTCGCGACGGGCGATGAGGTTGTTCGTATTGAGGGTGTGTTCTCGGGGACGCTCTCGTTCCTGTTTAACACTTTTGCGCCGGCGTCTGGTTCTTCAAGTGCCAAGTGGAGTGAGGTCGTTAGCCAGGCGAAGGAGCTCGGGTACACGGAGCCCGATCCCCGCGATGACCTGAACGGTATGGATGTTGCGCGCAAACTAACTATCCTTGCGCGCATTGCTGGGTTGGACGTGCAGTCTCCCGATTCCTTCCCCATCGAATCTCTCATTCCCAAAGAATTGGCATCTCTCCCTTCATCCGCCGATGGAATCAAAGAATTCATGACTCGCCTTCCTGAATTCGACGACCAGATGTCGTCTATCAAGGAGGGCGCTGAGAAGGCCGGCAAGGTCGTGCGGTACGTTGGTAGCGTTGATGTCGGCAAGAAGGAGGTCCGTGTTGGTCTGCAGCAGTTCGACAAGGATAGTGCCATTGCGGGTCTCAAGGGCAGCGACAACATCATCTCCTTCTATACCCGCCGCTACACGAACCCGCTCATCATTCAAGGTGCTGGGGCTGGTGGTGACCTTACGGCTCATGGTGTTACGTCTGATTTGCTGAAGGTTGTTGAACGGCTGTAAATGCCACTCTAACTATACTTCCAATCAGCACCAAAAGTAGGTAAATAAATAAAAGGTCAATCAAATAAATATAGAAGTGAACGAACACTCAGTACCACTCATTTAAGACCTCAAAAAACGCTTAACAGCCTCCCCCCAATACGGCCCCCTCTTATACCCATAAACTCCCGGCACACTCCCCCCCTCCAGCCCCTCAATCGCAGTCGCCAACTTCTCACCTAGTCCTTCCTCCTTGATATCAGACAGCGGATACGTATACGTATGGAACCCAAACAGTAACGCCTTGGATTTCGGTAGTCGATGGAGCGTCTGCCGCTCGCAGCGGAGGAATGTTTCTGTGCCATCGAAGGTGTCGGGGTTGATTCTTTCTGAGTCCTCTTCACCATCACCCTCCCCAGGTGGTACCTGTGGATTAGAGTGGGAGTGATCGTGATCATGCAAGCCGCCAAAAGCAGCAAAAAGCCCCGTCCCCCTTGTCATAACACTCCAATTAACCCTAACAACAGCCCGTCCTACCTCCAAGCGGGCAAAGAACCGATCCATGGATTTCTCGAGCTTGGATGCGTAGCCGGGGACGGGGCCGTGGATCTCGTTCAACGGACGGGATATTTTTGTTCTCGTGTCAAAGCCCGCGGGGTAGTAGGTTGTGTAGGCTTGGAGGTGGTATTTTTGTTCTTGAGATGGGGTTGGGTTTTGGGAGGTGGTGGATGTGGTGGGTGAGGTTGGGGTTGTGGTTGGGACTGAAACTGGGGCAGGGAGGAGGATGAGGAAATCCTCGTCTACCCAGGTGCCCAGGGTGTCGAGGAGGTAGAGGAGACCTTGCTTTGTCTTTTCTTTTTCGCTAGCAGGCGCAGAGTCGGAGGACGACCTCATCCTCATCAATTCATCAGGGTCAATCGGGACCTTCAACCCCGTAACAGACGACTCGAGCATCGCCCCCTTGGCCTTGCCTTTCCTCTCATCGCTCCCTTTCCCTCCCAGCCCCAACTTCCTCTTCTCAGGCTCAGACTCAAACCCGGGCTTCACAACCCGAAACATCCCAGGAAACCTTGTTGGCAAATAAACCCCCATAACATAGGCATACCACTCACACAGCGCCTCCCCAATCTTCCCATTCGTATTCATATGCATAGCATCATCACTGTTCTGGATATTAACCCCACGAACAACATCGGGATACTGAGCCAGTAACTGCCGCCGGAGGTCCAGGCGGGAGAGGTACGTCTTGTCCATGGGGATTAGGTCTGAGTAATTGAGATCGGATATTCCCATTGTCAGATGGTACTTTGGTTTGAAGGGGCGGAAGATTAGGGGTGGGGTTGTTGACCAGGTGAATGAGGGAAGGGGTGTTATGGGTGGGTATCCTGGATCTGATGCCGTTGCCATTGAGGCTGGCTTTGTCTCTGGGTAAGACGATGCATGTTTGGTTTTCGGTATGGACTGGAGTGTAGAGTTAGATTTCTCTTGGTCGATAAAAGATGGGGATCGAGGTTGTGTTCATACCCTAATGTAGATAACGAAGAAGCAGAGAAAAACTGCAGAGAAGAAGGCGAGCGTGGCGCGGGAGAGCCAGGATGGTGATTCGGGAAATTCCATTATACCTTGATGTTATTGTTCTCTTGTCCTGAGAGGGGTAAATAGAAGTATAATAGTATATGACTGTTTATCAGTTGGAGAAGCTCCAAGTATGATTCACCAGGTGATCGATATCGCTAGGCCTCCGATTGGTCGCCACGCCCGCTCAACGCCGATTGCCCCAAGCTCCGATGCCAGTATAGCAGCAGGAATTGACAGAGCCCGATGAGTATATCTATTATGACAGTATTATACAGTAAATAGGGTATCAATGAATCAACACAGCAGAAGCCAATGGCTTCGCGAGAAAGACACCATCCATGCCATAGAAAAAACAATCCATCTCGAGCATAGCATAGCATAGTACTCACCTCACCAGGAGGTTCCCACACATGCCCTCATAATTATCCATCCACATCATAACGTAGACTGGCCACCCCTCCTCTTCAACCCTCCCCCTGCTATCCCCCCTCTATTCGAACCCGATACACCACCCCCATCAACATTCTCCTTCTCATCCAGCTCCCTCTCACCCCCCGTCTCCCCGTCCGCAGTATCTGCACCCGCACTTGCATTCCCACTCGCACTCAACCCAAATCGATCGGGAAGCTCATTCAAACTCGGCGCTCTAGGCCGCTGCTGGCCCCTCGCCCGCCCGCCAACACCGGGAAGATAATATGTCACCAGGCGCCAGGTATACAGCGCCATATCGAAGAAAAGGAGAGTCAACCAGGGGAGGATCGTTACGAGGCCGAGGAATAACTAGCAGAAGCAAAAACAGGGTCAGCGCAGGCCGCGGTGGGGTAGAAGTTGCTGGTTGAGCAGGTAAGAGGAGCGAAGTATAACGTACAAAGCATCGGACAATCCAGCGCTCAAGCTCCGCGGGGAGAATGGAGTACCACGCCATTGTAGTGTAATTATAGTATACCCTGAAGTGTCACGGTATAGTTCGCCAGCTGGCCGAATCCGTATGCGCCGCGTGCGGGCTCGAGTTTGGGGTGTCGCAGCGGTGTCGTACTCGAGCGTTTTGGCGTAGAAAGTTCAGGATAGAGGCGTCTTCGCGAGTGTGTGTAGGATAGGATCCGCTGGATCAGACAACCATCGATTAATCAATCACCGCAGAGCAGGGTACCCCCGGATGCGTCGGAGACTATGAGAGTCGGACGGAGGCTAGGCGTGGCTCGATCGCTGCGTTGTCGCGTCAGGCAGCCACGAATTGGGCGGGGAGTTAGGTCGTTGGTTGTTGGCTTGTGTAAGCTGTCAATGCAGTCCGGACTGGCAGCCGCATCGTACTGAGCTAAACGTGCAATGAAAGAGTGCCTGGGACCTGACAGGGTGTCGCCGTGGATCGAAGTTCAAGCAAGGGAAGGGACGATCGGCTAGATCCGGCAGTTGGTCAGCAGGTGCCTGAGGCTGATGGTATCTATAAGGAGACGGACACATTCAATTCAAGAGGATAAGGTATGGTCTAATTATTATAAATGTTGTAATGTTATTCATATACAGTGGTATCGAAGTATGTCTAAGTCACAAAACCCCCCGTATCCAAATGATTTCCAAGTATACATGGCTGAACGTAAATGCTAAAAATGGTCTATAGAAACTGAATCGCTAGAACGCAAAATCACTTCACCTCGACGTCCGGTAATGCTCGTACGAGGTGAAAGCAGGGTCATCCTGGTCAACAGGGCCATACCCTCCGCCTGGACGCCAGGGCTGGATGCTCGGTCCCGTGCCCATCCCCATGCCCGCATCCGCTGGGTGCTGCGCCGAGCTCAGGAGCGATGTTTCACTCTCGTTGTGGTGTGAGTAGAGACCTCGGTTGCTCATTGCGCTAACAGCTCGCATTGGTGGCGGACGGAAGGCAGGATGCTCGCCTAATCGTGGATCGTAATCTTCCGATTTCAGAATTGGCAGTGTTGGAAGAGATGGTGCGGGGGATGATGCCCGGGAAGAGGTAGGGGACCATTCGCCTAGCGTACGCGGGGTTTGCGAACGTTCGGTCATGAGATCCTCTGGCCGGCCGTAGATACCTCCACCGAATTCCTCTTGGAAGTCTGCACGGTTCTTGTAGTAGGAGAAGTCGAGGTGGTGTTCTGGAACCACTTCGAATGGCGCTGAGGAATCGTGCATGGTCTTGCCGGGCTGATTCCTCATCATGGGGTCCATCGCAATGTCGGAATACTCTCCCTCGATTTCTGTGTCTCCTAAGCGTCCCCTGTAAATCTGCTTGAGGGCATCCGCCGCCTTGGCGTGGACCATGGGCGTGATTAACTTTTTGTACAGAGCTGGGTGACCGAACTTGGAGTTGAGTCGGTCGCCTGCCGACTTGCTGGACTTTCCGACGGCAAGTGCTTCGGCATCGGTCAGGTTTGCCTTGTTGTAGTATGTGCAGTCGTGGTCAAATGCCCTCATACAGTACCACTTGAACAGCAGCATCAGAAACGGGAGCGGGATGACACAGAACACCATGGTCCAGGTCCCTCTGGCCTTCGCGGTAAGGGCAACAACGACATTGGCTAGGATAGTCGCAAACACCATTCGGTTGAACAGGACACGCCAGAATTGGCCTCCAGATTCGTTTTTGGTCACGAAAATGTACATGAGCATGTACTTTTTCATCATGGCATCGAGACCAAAGTACAGAGCTGTGACGGGAAGGATGATAGGCTGCAAAGTCGCGAAACAGAAGGCAATAGTTGCATAGTATAGGAAATAGTTGTAGTAACTGGCATAATCGAACGATGGCGGCGCGGTCCACTCAATGGTCTGCCGGGGAGTTGGGGCAAGAAACGTTTTGGCAAACCACACCCAGGCAAGGTTGACAAGCTGTGCCAGATCGATAGCAGCACCCATGTTCCGCTGCAGCAGGTATGTCACCCAGAAAGGAGACACATTGCACAAGGCGCTAAAGGCTTTGGCGTAGAACTGCCCATCTTGAACCGCTTGCCATGGGTCCTCATTGTTGTTTTTCAGGTCAATGACGGCCGAGACGAAGGTCCAAACGGCAGAAAAGAGAGAGAAAACGATCAAGTTATTGAAGACAAAGAAAGAATACAGATGCCGAAGCACGTGCATTTCTCGGAGAGTCTTGGTCACGTCTCCAGTTCGGATGGACAAGCGGCGAAAAATGATGGGCAAGATGAGGTAGAACAGAGAAGTGACGGCCGGTGATAGAATACCCTGGACAGCGGCCCAGACCTCGCTGTGGCCACTAAGCGACGTCTGGAATGCTGGCCAGACAGAGCCCAGGTTTGACAAGTTGGAAAGGAAGACGGCGATGAGAGCGTTGGGGGCAATCCATACAATCGTTAATGCGGTAACCCAGAAAAACATGACAAACCTCTTCCATTGCCGAGCCGACTTGGATAGAGCCAGGTTCTCCCAGACAAGATCGTGCGGTCGCGGCGCCAGACGAATGGTTGTTCCACGGGGATGCTTGTTGCGTGCCACATAGGCCACCGCATGGGCATGTTCGATCTTGTCCCAGCTTACGAAGCCGTAGGGCATCGCATTCCGTTTGTCAATAGAAGCCCGGACATGGCGAATCTCCTCCTCCAGTCTCTGAATGCGGTCGGTAAGAAAATCAATAGCATCGATCTTTTCACTTCCAGCCTCCGCTCGGAGACTACGAGGCGGGCGCATCATTGGACGGTTCGGCGGCAGTCGATCCGGATTTTTGAGGTACTTTGCTAGAACCGACTCTAGATTCCGCACGAGCTCCTCGTGTTGACTGATCAGTTTCGGAAGTCCCTTTACGTTTCGCCCGACAGAAGATCGCGGAATTGCAGCGGTAGGGTTCATTTCATCTGTCAAGCGTAGAAATCCTTCGTCATTGCGAATATCTGGCGGAACATCCGTAATCTGAAAAGTTAGCCAACTGAAACATTACCTCTAGCAACTAACATACCATCAGGGTCCGAGCATGGAGACCGCGCTGATAGTCGGAGCTCTCGAAGTATTTCCTTCGCAAATTCAAAACCGCTCTATAGTTCCTCCACAAAAAATACGCAATGATAATGTCGAAAGCCCAAGCACAGATGACCTGACTCCAGATCGCATTAGCCCAAACAAATAGCGGGGTCATCGTCGTGAACGCGCCAGCACCATCGGCATTCTGACTCTGAGTAAGATTGACAGGAATCATGACACTGCACCCGATAATACTAAGGAATATGAAGATGTTGCGGCACATTTTGGTGAACCGGACGAAGATCACTGCGTCGAGACCGACACAGTCGACCAGCTCGAGTTCTTTGGTGCGAAGGACGGGCCGCAGCCAGGCAAAGAAGCCCTTTCCAACCGGCGGCGGAGCGTGTTTTCGGTCGGCATGTTTAACTTTCGGCGCGTAGACGAGGGAATGGCGAGGTCGGAAGAGGGAGAAAAGAAGGGCGAGGATGACGGCGAATCCGGCGGAGGTACCTAGCGAAGCCCAGACTGCGTTTGTTTGAAACTGAGAGATCAGAAACCTTGTGCGACGCAAAGACGGGAGCAGGTGAGCATACTGCAGATTTGAACGGATCTTGTATAAGTTTGAGAAACTCCTCGGCGCCGTCACGGCGCCCAAGAGCTCTATGGTCCATAATGTAGCGAGAGAATAGACGGCATGGATGAATAGGAAGCAAAGAGGAAAGCGAGCAAAAACGAGGAACAGAGCACGCGGGGTCAAAGAACGAGCGACAGCAGCAGATCAACCAAGATCCGACACTGGAGAGATGACGAAGAATGAGTTGGAGGGCGTCGTCAGAAGTCGAGCAGATCTCGAGCGGAGTGGTTCTAGAACTCTTCAGCCCAGAAAACGGGTCTCCGCGGTCAAGCGTCTGCCCAGAGTGCCCAGACTCGATCGATTGATGGCAGCAGATTCTCAAGGAGAGGTGAATTCAGCCCTGCACCCTTTGCCCTGAGACGAGATTAAATGAAGATAAATCATGGAGGGTCATCATCACTGAAAAGCAGAATCAACAGTGGAGCAGCTATTTATAACGAGTGCTAAGCTGGACAGAGTATAGAGCGAGCCAAGGATGTCTTACTTTTGGCTGGCCACCGCCTGTAACATCGAGTCCGGTCTTGTGCTGTCTCACCTGCACCTCCAGGGCCGCCAGTCACAGCACACAGGGACCACGAGGAACCATACCAAGTACCGACCACGAGGAACCTGCTCGAACCACGGTTGTCCCGCATGACGAGTTATTGATTGTTTACTGTTCGGAACTTGATGTTATGCTTGGTGGAACTTGACTGAAGATTTTTTTCATTATTTGTGCCTCAGGAATTGGGATGTCACCTCAGAATGACACCGTCTGATGCCTCAAGGTTCAGGCCTGCCGGCGCCCAACTAACACTGTCAAGTGTCAACCAACTATAACTAGATACTTTGCATGGATGAGGCAGACTTGTGCAATTACTGTCTAATCTATCAGGTACGCCTAATTGAAAAACAAAGAATCTCTTCAATGGACACCCCTGGCACCTTTATACCCTCGGACGAGGTACCGCTAGTTGTTGTACGTGATGTTGCTGCGTTGTATTATAGAAGTTCGACAAGGCATAAACGTCGTATACGGCCGCATTTCCAGTCCAGGCACACGCCGCTACAAGCGTCACGCCGTTTAACCATTCCAATCGTCCAGGCGGTACCTGGATCTCGATATGGGAGAAGAAGTCTCCATCCGTCTGGAGCAATGAAATCATTGACGGGAACCGCCCCCGTCCCCTCACATATCTTTCGTATGCCGTCCTCGGTCCAGGTATAGAACGAGCGACACTGTTGACGATGAATTGAATGCCATCTTCCGATACTGCGGTGAGCCTCGAATTGACGGTCATGTACTGAGTGTCCGAGTTAGCCGCAATAAAAAGCGGCTAGCAGGCCGCCGCGAAAGGCATTCGTGACCGCTGGGATGTCAAACACGTACACCACTTCCAGAATGGAACGCAACCCATTCTTGACCCCAAGTCACCGTGCCGGTAAAAAGAGGACCCCTGAACGTGCCATCGCTAAAATAGAATGTGCCGCGGGTCTTGTTTTCGCTGTATCTCGAAAGGTCGTTTAGATTGCGTTGATCACCACGCAAGGAGCACTCGAAGCGAGCTAGGAAGTGCATAATCGGCATGTTCATCCGAGGTCTGTTTGGAAAGTAGTGGTTGCTAGGGGCTTCCGTTATACAAGGGAAGAAATTCTCCATGGTATTGAAGTTTCAGTTATTGATAAAAATGGATAGATGATCAGCTAAGTGATGAAATAGATATCCAAACGAGCATGAGTAGCAAAACTGAGGCCCTGAAGCCGTTTGAGCCATGGCCGGGGTGATGGAGCAAGAGTGCAGGTGCGCCTTCCCAAAAGGCACCTGCCTATATCAACCCAACCTTCGCTAACTCCTAATATCACGATCGATAATTCTCGCCACTGCAAGACACTTCTCGTCCTGGAACCGAGGCGTCACGATTTGCAGAGCACAAGGGGCTCCGTCCAGAGTATCGGGGTCATCTGCTATTGTCAGCTTCAGGATCGACCAGACGAGATCGAATGCTCAACATACACTTTGGCTGGCCGTACTTTGTCTCAAAGGGTTGAGAATCGAGGTCTTTGGAAGTTTTTCCATATGGTATGATACATGCTGGGTACTATATTCGGTCAGCATATCAACGCCAGAGACTTTTCTTGCTGTGCCCTACATCGAGCAGATTCCAAATCGCCGTATACGGAGGCATTCCGTATGTATCATGCGGCACGGCTGTATTTTGTGCACCAGGCGCGAAAATAGCATCCAGCTTGTTTTCTACAATGGCCTTGCGCCAAGCGTTGCTGTACTTCTTGCGTGCAACACTCAGGATTTCAATCTTCTCGAAAACGTCTAGGTCCTTGCTGAGGAGGAAAGGCCCTGACTGTGACGGTGAGGGGAACTGGGCTACGGAAGTTATGACGGGTTCTCCGCTGGGGGTGATATTGTCCAGACGTGGTCCATAGAGGAAGTACTCAAATGCTAGGCGGGCTGCACGCGCAGTGTCTCGACATTGATCATTGGAAAGTCGGATAATGCGATGACCCTTCTTCCTCAGCACTTCGACAGCAGTCTCCAATGCTCTCCGCACGGGTGGATGGAGAGGGAAATGCGGATCCTCTGCAAGTACGCCGATTGTGAGAAGCGTCGGAGATTCAATCTGTCTGTTCCATGGCACCGCCACAGCCTTCGCATCGTATCTCCAGGGATCTGCATTGAGAACGTTGGACATGAATAGCTCGAGATCATCCAGGTTTTGAGCCAAGGGCCCCGCTGACGGCCATATCATGGGTGTTTCTTCTGCGACACCCGAGATCTGTCCGCTAAACGGAATGCGATCGTTTGTCGGTTTGAAACCATACACCCCGTTGCAGAGAGCCGGTATCCGAACGGACCCCGCGACGTCGGTCCCCACGCCGAGGATAGACCCGCGGAAGGCCACAAGAGCCCCTTCGCCGCCACTTGAACCACCTGCAGTGAGATTGGTATTGTTGGGATTCAGAGTGCGGCCATAGAGATTGTTCTCGGAATCAGCGGTCTAACAATTAACATCTGGTCCACATTTGGGGATGAGACTTACCATCATCGTCTGCGGGATGTTTGTCTTTACATATAGAACGGCGCCTAGATCCAGCAATAAGTCCACCAATGCCGAATTTTCTTTCGCCAACCCATCCTTCAAGAACGAGACATAGCCCACTGTCGTATGCACACCCTTGACACGGAAACTATCCTTGATACTGATCGGAAGACCATGCAACGGACCGGCCACCTTTCCCTCGCATTTCAGATAGTCATCAAGATATTGTGCTCGCTCGAGGGCTTGCGAAAAGAAATGCTCCGTCAAGCACGAGGTCTATCCGATGTCAGGAGGGCCTCTTATACTCGAGGATATTATCTTACCAACTGCTGTGCGATCGCCGCCCTCTTGCTAAACGCCGTTGTGACCGCTAGAGAACTGACTTCGCCCCATGCCAGTCGTTGTACAAGTTGAGCTGCCGAATAATTTTCGGTAATTTCCAGCTCAGTGTCCGAGAGAATACCACTTTTTCGCACTGGATCCACCTGTAGAAGACGACCATCCGCAGGAAGCGAGCTCTTGAATTCTTCGCTCAATTTCCATTCCGCGGGGATCAAGAGATCCAATTGTTTGCGGTGTTCAGCCACGATTGCTTGCCAGGCTTCGACTTGGGCCATTCTGAGTTGAGGGTAGTTGTAGGTGGGGGTAAAAGGCAATGACAGCGGAGCAGTCTTTATAACTCTTAATAGTAGCCTTAATGGGTGGCCCTGTCTGCCTCCTTATTTGCTTTCGTATATTTTATCGATGGAGGCGCCTAGCGGGTTTATACGGAGCAAGCATGCGGGGAAATAGGCCGGCGCATCAACTTGCCTGCTACGACAGACAGCTGACCCCAGCCCCTCGCAAACTGATGCCAACTAGCATAAGGCGTCCAGAGTATGCAGAGCTACCGCGATGGAATGTTATGTGTCAGCGCCTTGGAGGATGCTCATCAACACTTAATTCGATCAAGAGCCATACTAAGCCACTCACTAGTGGGGTTGACCGGTATCACGATGCCGACGAACGCAAGGCATGTCTTATACAGCTATCTATCTTTACTTAAGTTGTCGTTGTAGATGACACATTCTGAGAACAAAAGCGGTCAGTATGCAATAGATCAAGGTAAGAAACAATGAGCAAGAATGAGCGACTTGAATGTATGTACTTCGTTGCTCGGAGGTGAGTTCCGGATATAGCTGGAGTCCCCTCGTACTTGCCGTTTTAGGACTATATACTTCAGACAATTCACGTTGCCATATCTACAAGACTAGGTTCGTTTCTGAGACTGGATGCTTTTGCAACGTATTTGCTCAGGAAGCAGGCTGTTGTTGATTGGGAGTTGCCGGTTTATGAGGGGTTGGAAGGATTAGTTAGGGCTAGACTTAAGAATTGAAAATAACATAAGTGAATATTGTATAGATCGCTTGATAAGAAATATAAAAGTTATGTACAATAATATGAAACGACTCTATTGTTGAATAGCTGACCACCCACAGAGTCTTAACTTTTCCGGTGTAAGGTGAAGTCAGTCAGTTACAGCAAGGTAGTTTAAGTTGCCCAGAGCTCAACAACAACGACCGACTCAGTACAAGTCAACCTCAAACACGCCCCGCCTCATCCTGCTCCTTCTGCTCACCCCCCTCCTCCCCCTTCTGCTCATCATCCGCATCATAATCCCACGTACTCTCATTCATAAACTTACTACTGCGTCGAATCGCCGGCCCCTTAAGCACAAGCACAACCGGAACAACGGACAACGCAACGCCAATGAACCCCAGCAGTGTCCCCGCCCATCCAAAGCCCAAGTTACTAAAAAGCTGCGGACTCGCAAGCGGCAAGAACGCACCAAAGGAATTGCGTCCCAGACTCGCAGCAGATAATGCACTCGCCGCATATCGCTCATAGGCATCGGTGAGATAGTTCACGACGGCCATGTAGATACTGTAAATTCCGACCCCGGCAGCCGTAATCCCCATTGTCGGGACGATCCAGTGCACGTCAGGCATGGAAGCCCAGCCGTACCAGAACAACCCTGCCGCGAAGAGGAGGGAGCCCGGAATGGAAGAGTAAAGTCTCGCCTCGGGGATAGGTTTCCCGGGTCGCTCTTTATTCTTGCTTGCAGTGCCCATGTGAATCCAATCCTGGATTGGGTTAAATGCGGTCCCTATAACCGCGCCCACGGAAATCGCAAGCTGGATTAACCCCGTTGCGAGCGTCGACCACCCGTAATTCTGCCCGTAGGTCTGCGGGACGGAGCTAAAGAAGAGGTACAGGATTCCCCAGGCAAAGGAGATCCAGAGCGTGAAGAAGATGACGACGGGTTCGGTGGTGAGCATGCGTGTGGGTCGTTGGAAGGAGATCTTGAGCAGACGTAATGTGCTAGGGGCTGTGATCTCGGCCTTTGCGTAGACGGGGCGGTTGGTTTCTTTGCGGATTTTTTTGGCCCGGCGTTTGAGGATTACATCTGGTCGGGTTTCGCGGAGGATGAGCCAGAATATGGGGAGGAGGGCGGTGTTGTAGATTATCTGGACGTAGAAGATCCTAGGAAGGGGGTTAGCCTGTGAGTGTACTTGGGTAGGTGGGTTGTTAGGGCTGGGGAAGCTCACCATCTCCACGGATCATTCTTCTTAATCTGCACAATCGCAGACCCGATAAACGGACCCAACGCGATACCCACAACACTCGTGAACCCAAAGAGACTCATCGGCAAACTGCGCGCCTTCTCCCCATGCCACACATCAGAGATACTCCCGCCAACGATATTAATCGAGACAGAGGAAGCACCACCACCAAAGAAACGCGTGACCACGAGTGTCGCAAAGTTCTGCGCAAACGCAGAGCCGAACAATGTTGCAATCAAGATAATGTACGCCACGAAGTAACCAGGCATACGACCGGAGGATTCAGTCAAGGGGACGAAAATCAATGGCCAGAAGGCCGCGCCCATGTTCCAGGATGTGGTTGCCCAGTAGAGGTTCGGGAATGGGCTGTTTTGCACGTGGAAGCGCTCTTCCATCCAGTCGTTGCCGGCGCCGTAGGTTCCTGCCGGGAGACCGGTGAGAATTGAGCTAAGGGTTTGGTTAGTTTACATTGGATACTAGTAGAAGGAGAGGTCGGCTGCGTACATGAAGCAAACGGTCACCGTTAACAGCCATTTGTACTTTGTGCTCCAGTTGAATCTGGTTCGTTATCAGCGCCCGCTCTCGTAAGGGTTATACTAGTATGGTGATAGATGGAGAGCATACGGATTCTCAGGATCATCAGGCCCATCCCAAGTATGTATCTCAACGTCTTGACTGGAGACCTCGGCGGAAATGTCTGACCAGAAGTAGCTCCTTATCCTGGGATGTGTTAGTTGTCTCACCGTCCATCACGCTGACTGAGTCTCAATTAGGGCACTAACTTCTGAACCACTGTATTCTTCTGCCTCGGCTTCTCAGCACCAACACGTTCACCGGACATTTTGGCGTATGGAGAGAAGATGCAAAGTAGTGTAGTGCAAGCCGAGGGGTCACGAGAGAAGAATTCCCAGAATTTTTTTTAAAAAAAAAATTTAAAAATTTCTCAGAGGCGAGTTATGAATCCGAAAGCTTCGTTCGGGATGCCGACCCAGTATTTCAAAGTTCGGTACAGTCGGGAGTGACGTCATGCATTCTTGATCCAGTGGACTCTTTTTCTCGAGGATGTCATTATTCATCGACCGTCCTGGTATCGGAAAAAAAGGAATAATGTGGTCATTGTGGCGGCGGATGTCACTTCCATGGCATGGCATGGCTTGTTCAGCCGGTCGGCTAGCTCGAGCCAATTTTTGCCGGTATACTGTATAGTATTGCTAAAGCATTTCAGCGGATACTTCGTATGGCTTCGCACTTTGCAGATTCTGCAACGGATTCCAGAAGCCGCGGCACCGTTGACTGTACCCACTTTCCAAGTTTATGACAAGGCTTGAGACGGGCTTAATCCACCTTCTGGGCCTGTCGTGGCAATCTTTACCTGGGAGAGAAGTGTATAGACTATAGAGACGGTTCATTGTAGTCTTGTCTGCATGCTAGTTGGCTTTCTATCACCTCGATTCAAAGCATTATGCTCAATCAAACCCTGAGAGTCTCGAGCTTCTTCATTCTCCTATCTCTGCCTCAAAAATGGCAATCCTGATGGGAGGTAAATTGAGTCTGGCGCAATAACAGCGCGCAAGCTTACTCTCAGTCCGTGGCCCGTCTTAGGGTTGTGGGGAGCATGTAAGCACGGAGTACTCTGTAAGGATGGGTACCGAGTACCGATTACGCAGGAGGCCATACCACCCATGCCAATACATTATAGGCGAATGCTTGGACTCCAGGCTCCAGCCCATCGTGCTAGTCGACTCCGTACTCCTCCGTGTACCTTGATAAAGCGGGGATCCGATAGATAGATCTAGGAATAGGTCTAGTAATTCTGGAGTAGACTACAGCTAGTCCATTTGCTAACTAATTGATCTGCTGTCGATTTGACAACATTAATACGTCCCCATCGTCGAGTAATTTGAACCTCAAACCCTCTGTACGGATCCCAACATTCTACGGAGCATTATAAGCACCGCTAACTGTATCACTACTTGCGCATTTTCTTTGCTGAGTACCTAGCTCTTTCTTTGTTTAAGTCTTCTACATTGCAGAGCAGGCTTTTCCAAACTCATCATATCAGTACTACCAGATAAAGGCAAGCTAGTATCTAGCTAACGCCTCACGACAGTAGATAAATCAAGTAGTAACCTGGGAAAAAGGTCCGGATAGCAACTTGAGAGCTCTAGAAGTTCGGTTCAAAGTTTGTATGATTGGTTGAAAGCCGATGGAGAGCCCAGTCTCATTGTACCGCTATCTTGAATAAATAGAGAAGCGGAAGGGTTGCGTAGACAGAATAAGATAAACTGCAGGTAGGAGAAGCAACAAAAGAGCAAAAAAAATGGTCTGCTGTCGGCAGTCCCAGAATCTCAATTTCCATAGAACATCACGCCCAGCTCCCGATAGGAAGTGTATGCTCATTGGCTCTGCAACACAGCACCTTGCTTTCGCCCTGAGCCCACGATCGGGGTCTACCACGTAGGCAGGCGCCGGATAATTTCTAGAATCGAAAGACATACCAATTAACCCCATTCCCATCTCGGAGTACTAGAGGTCCATTGTCCGCAAAATGTGGGCAGTCAGGTCGAAAGTACTTGGGAAGGCCAAGCTGAGAACGCTCGTGTCGCCTCTTCCTGGGCCTGGGAGCAAGTGTAATGGGGTTTCCTTTTTTCGTACAAAAAACATTGGCGAATGGAAGGGGCTCTCTTTTTGGCATAGTATCGTTGAAGCACTTGCTCCGCGGCCGCCCACAGAGCTGTATCAGTGGTTGGTATGAGAGAATGACCTTTGAGCCCGTACTCCTCGCCATCACATGAGACTGCGGTCATAGAGAAAGGATTGAAGATTGAGAATCCCTCATTGAACTAGAAGACAACATCTGTAGATAAAGGGGTGATATGGGTTTCCTTTCCGCTTTGATAGGCAAATTTCTGCGTAACGGCGATTTTTGTGATTCCTTCAGGACCTTCCAGCCGAACATCTTCAGCGAGCAAAGTTAGAGTGTAAGCAATTCTATTCGAAGATGGGTCACTAAAGAAGCTGTAAGCCCCATCAAAGGAATAGGCGTGGCGGTAAAACACTTCTAGAGTTGCACCCTCAATGGGATTGGCGACGTTGTAAATCACCTGTCCAGTTTCACCCTCAATGATTTGCATCCTGGACTCAAATCCTCTTCCACATCGAAAGTGTAGTTGACTGCAATGATCAGTTCTTTTCCACCTCCTGCTGGGAGTATCCGAAGGGCACGGTTGTCCCAAAAGTTATATATGTTTCCAAATGGACCATGTTTCGGTGACTCATAGAGGAGTTCACGCGTCCGAAAGTCATATGCTGATAACGTAGATTCATCATCACTCTGCGTGAGGCAATAGACAGAATTTTCTCCGATTAAAATCGGAAGCAACCCTGCTGAACTGGTGTGACGCCTATGGTGTTTGCTCCAAAGGATATTTTCTTCGCACGGCGAGTACACAACAAAACTGGAACATAATGAGCAGAGCCCAATTCATGGGCGTGGGATTCAACCATACCGATGAAAATAAGTTGATTCCGAAAGTTGCATAAGGATAGTGCTGTTCTCGTTGACGCACAGTTTCATGACCTCAGAACTTTTAAGGAATTTCGCGGAAGGGATATGTCTTGGCTGGCTCGGATTCCTCCTCTTCGTGTCTGTGAAGGACTGCCAGAATATGTCATCACCACGAGCTTTGCCATGCGCACCACGATAATTCGATGTCGACCATACGACATAGTCACCTGCGGCGAAGATGCGAGTGACGTTCAGCAATTCCGTCACCCTAGAGGGATTCCCGTTTTGCACCAGACATGCACGGCGAACTTCACCAATTAGTATGTATATCACCTGGATATGGATACTTCATGGTCCTGTACCTCGCTTCTTCAAGAATTCATAAGCCGAATCGTTTAATGTGTTAGAAGGGTCGCGGAGATCGACTGACATCCAAAGAGAGGGAAATCGAGTTCGAAGACCAAAAGCCTCAATCCAGAATCTTATATTGTCTCGCCAACCACGGCTCACTCGTTCCAGGCGTATGAGGTCTCAGATGGCAGAATGTCAAATGCCATGTTGAGGGTATCTTGGTTCAAGCGCTCGAGGGGATCGCGGGAGGCTTCGTGTTTGGCGGCCTTTCGAGTTGTTGTCGTTTCGATGCAACTGTCTGGTTTGTTTCCGCAGTTGACATCTCGTTACATCTTTGCGGTTGAGTAAAGGATGGAAAGGGGGATGGAATGGTAGGTGGAAGGGCAGGGTAGGTAGATGTCGGAATGGATGAGGGAAGTGGGAAAGAATGATCGAGGATACGTAGGTGGGGAAGATGCCAGGCAAAAATATGCAAACAGAGAGGCAGTAGACTTGCAAGTTCCGCGAATATTGGAGGATTCACTTTGAGTTTTCGGAAATGAGCTGGTTTCGCTGTCGGATTCATAAGCCGAGGGTCGTTGTTTCCTGTTCATTCCCTGCCCCCGAGCTCAAACTTTACAATGACCAGCGTACCTATTCATACCGTAATTCCATTCTAGCAAGTTCTAAAGATGGTACACATACAAAGCTCAGTTGACCCAGACACGTCGGTAGAGAACTACCGTCCCCGAAAAGCAGGCTTCCTCTTCTCTGCAAAGGCAATAAGAGCCTCATTCCTGTCCTCTGTATTAACGACCCCATCATAAGCCTCATTCTCCACCGCTTCACCTCCCGCAAAGCCGTTCACTGCCTTCAGTGCCTGCTTGATAGCAATAGGTCCACCATCACAGATATCCATAGCAAGCTTGATACTCTCACGCAACACCTTCTCCCGCGCAGCGCCCTCCTTCTTCTCCTCTTCAGGAACAATCTCAACCAGCCGATCACAAAGGCCAATGAAGTAGGCTTCAGGGCCTGTCACACGGCGTCCGGTGAGAATGAGGTCCCGGGCGCGGTTCACGCCGATTAGCGAGGGGAGACGGTAGGTACCGCCTGCGCCTGGGATGATGGCTAGCTTTGTTTCGGGGAGGCCGACGGTGCTGTTTGAGCCGAAGACGCGGAGGTGTGAGCAGAGGGCGAGCTCGAGGCCGCCACCTAGAGCTGTTGAAGAGACGGCGGAGATCGTGGGCACTGGGAGAGATGCGAGGTCGCGGAATGTGCCTCTCAATTTGGCCAAGAAGGCGTGCGTTCTATCCGATGAATCGTCCCAATTAGCCCTGCTTATGGATATGAAGCTGCGATTAGTTCTAAAAGGTTGAGAACGCACTCATCTTTCGTCATTTGAAGTCTCTCCTTCAAATCAGCCCCCGCGCAAAAGGCCGTATCCGTATTGCTACCAATAACGAGAGCCCGGGTCGGCCCATTACCACCTTCCGCAGCGATCGACTGAACATGCTGAGCCAACGAGGTCAAAAGAGTTCTTGAAAGTGCATTCCGGGCATTCGGTCTGTTAAGGAGAAGAACCCGAATGTTTCCGGATCCAGGCGCAGGCACATATTGTGTTTGGATGACGGCGTCGTCGGGACCGGTGCTGTATCGCGCGACTCTTACGCGCAGTGAGACGGTCGGAGGAGCTCGGATGGGAAGCGCGAGGCGCATAAGACGGGGAGGCATAATTGAGGGCAGTATAGGGTCACCACCAGGTTAACAATCAAATTATCACTGGATCTTGTTTAGTTGAGGGGAGCCTATGATCCCCAAAAAGTGGTTGTCATCAGAAGTCATGCAAGGAAGAAAGATGGAGCTCCTCGCGGCGTTGAAAGGCTGTGGGGGAAGCCGAGCTTGGGTGCGGGGAACTTGCATCTCCCGACAATAAGCGATGTACTATTGAACTACAATGGTATGAACATTTATCTTGTGGTCTAATATGGGTATCATTGTCCCTTTGCGGGTCTATATCTCATTAACTCTAGCTAAATATACAAGTAACGAATAGTAAAGATATCAATGTTTCATCTCCTGCTCCCCATGAGCAAGATAATCCGAGACCTCCTCATCGCTCGGCCAAGAACCCCAAATCTCCGTCGCTGTGATAATGTCGTATGCTTCTTGCAGGGCCGACTCCGAGGATGTCGAAATAGCATCTTCTCTCGGTATAGTATGCTCCGTGAGGTCAGACTCATATGCTTTCGGCATAGCATCTTCACTCAATGTAGTATGCTCGGTGAAGTCAGACTCGTACGCGGTCGACTCTGACTGTCTGCCACAATAGCCTTCGAGGAATACACGGACCGCAACAATAGTGCGTCGCATCATCATCTCACCATTCAACTGCTCTTCAGACTTTTGCTTGAGAGTCGACGCATGTTCGTTCATCCATCGAAGAAGGCTCAACAGCCCATCCGAGTCTTCCGCCCACCCAAGAGATCTCACAAACGCATGAAGAACGGCAGGCGAAGGGACATCGGAGAGCCCAGGCACTGCCACCTGCGACTCAGTCCGTTTCTCAAGAGATAGCTTGAGGGAATCAGACAAGGAGATTGTCTTGGGATCCAGAAAAACAAGTCGATCGAACTGCCTTTTGAGCGTAGCAAGACCGACTTGGACCATCTCCTCGAAAGTCTGCTGGCCAACGTCTGAATATGGCGCGTTTCTTCGCGCCGCCGTAGCCAGTACTTTCAGGGCCGTCTCCATGGAATCGGGATCTTTGATCCCGACTGCCACTGCGCCCGAAAAACTATGGCACAGTGTGAGAAATCCATCGGAGCCCATTTCAATGTCGCGCGTATCCAACCACTTAACAACCTCCAAAATCTCGTGCCAGGCAAGGATCGTTTGAGTATGAGGGCTGATCTGGGATGAAACGCCACGAATACGGATCGAGCTAAGTCCTCTCAAAAGTTGAACCCATCCCTTGGGATTCGACGAGTCTCGCTTCCGTAGCAGTCTGATTGCATGTGATAAGAGCTTTGAGTACCAGGATTTGCTCAGAGTTAGACGTCTCCAATTAATATACGTGAAAAGAGTGGGGACCTGCGGGTGAGGTTCAACCCAGGTGTTCGTGATAATGGGGAATGCATCCGCGGAGACAATATTAGGTATCCCAGATTGGTAGGCGACAACAGAAAACTTGCACAAGAAGCGAACAAAGGCTGAAATGAGATACTCAGGCAATTCATCCAGCGCTTGCTGAGACTTGGCATCATGGTCCGGGATCACCTCGCCAAAACTAAACAGCACTTTGAGTTGTTGATTTGTCAAATCGCTGCAGCAAAGGCAATCCATACCAGTGCGGAAGTTTGGAGCGTGATTCAGCAGCGAGGCCAGGAATCTGCCGGACGGGCGAAATCCCTGAGAAAGCATTTTCTCCAAAAATTCATGGAGGGCAGGTGGTCTCACGGAGGTCCAAATCCAATCTCGAAGCGAAGCAGGATCTGGGAATACCTCTGGGCCGTCACCGGGTAATGCAAAGAGCGGCAGATCACGCTCCTTTTTGAATAACTTTGGCTCGTAGATGAGTTTTTCGCCCATCGCAACGAAGATAGAGTAACGAGGCGGAAGACCCCGCCTTTCATATTCCATAAAACAGGCCCAGGCCTCTCGCACCGTCCTCGTAGAGCGGATGCGTGCCTCCCAAATAGCATAGTGTCTCTCTCGTCCCGGGCGCCCATTCAGATGCTCCGGTTGACGTGCCAAGGCCCTAGTCTGTATCGTAGGGCTGTTATCCGTATCCCAACCCGCCAATATGCCCGTAACCTCTTCCCAAAGGGACTGACGGTAGCCAGCTTCCCGCATTTGAGACATCACACGCATGGCTCGGCTTTTTCTGCCTTCTACACCTTTATTAGAGTCAATGCCTGATCTTTCCTCTTTCCACGGCGGCCATGAGGGTGCCTGTAGCTCGGCATATTCACGTTCAGCAGCCGTTTTCTTATGAGCTAGCTGGACTGTAGCCAGTCCTTGATAGCCTCGCCGCGTGACAGGTAAAGCGGGCGTCGTATTCGCCATTGCTTTCAGCAACTCAAATTGCGCTTGTTGTCGTATTGAGGCCGTCAAATAAGGGCGGGGTCCGGAAGGTAAAGAGAGAAGTCGTATAAAGTTATTGAGCGTTTTGGCCACAAAGCTGCTTCCTGGGGTTCCAGAGATGCGCAGATAGATTGCGAACGCTTGAGCAATTGGAAGTTGCGCCTCCGGCCACAAGAGTCGAGCATGAAACAACAGGCGGGCAACAAAGGTTGCGCACGTTTTAGGATTGATCAGCGGCATAGTACTTACGGTGTCCTCGAAATTTAGGTGATTTAGTGGACTGTCGCCTGACACGGTACGAAGGGAGTCGTCGAGTCGGGGAAGTGGCTGCCCGGTGATTATGTGCAGAGAGTACACCAATAATAGACGAAATGTCTTCAGATCAAGTTCCTGCCGCAGGAGCATGAGTGGAATAAAGATGGGGATGCTCTGATGGAGTCCGGTTCTATTAGCTGTTGTGTCCGCTTCTAGAAGGTAAATGCGGAGAGTAGCCTCATAAACGGTATGACTCTTGAGCACCCACACCCATGCCATCACATCGGTTATATCATAATTTCGAGACTCCAGGTGCTCAATGTGTTTACCAAGCAGCATTTTCCGTAGAGCGTTGTCGAGATGCTGAGCAGCATGCGGATTTTTCTTCGTCACCCGGGTTCGTGTCCAGGTCCGTAGGACGGGGTCAACGGTTCGGAGGTATTTGTCGGTAATCATTCGCAAAGATTGTTTTTGCGCTTTCTCCATGAAGATTTGTCGCTGCCTCGAAGCCAATGGAGTGATGAGAGGTTTCTGAGACTTTCCAGACAAGGTCCAGTTGCTGGTATGATTCTGGGACAAACGAATTGCTATTTTCTGAAGGGTATCGATCAGGTAATCCGAAGGACTCGGCTTGCTATACCGAAGCGAGCCCTCCAGATCGTCGGAGGAGCCATCACTCCGTAGGTTTTCGCAACCGGTCTTGGCTGGCGTTGAAGACCGCGAAGGTATTGAATCCACATCGAGAACTTCTCCTCCACACCCGGATAACGGCGCCCACGGTTCCAATACACCTTCCGAAGGTGACGATTGTTGATTTAAGCGAGACAGTATGAGCCTTGACGAGCACCAGAATTCGCAGGATGAAGTGTCTGCAGGACCGGGCATAACAATGCCAGGCTGGCTAAAGTTCGGCCGGACGAAGGCATTGGCGGGCAGATCCAAGGATTGCACGTATATCGGTTGGAAAGACGTGCTATACGAGCAACCCTGAGGTGAGGGAAACCATAGTTAGCTCTGTAATACCGAAGCTTCAGCCTGGATAGCTACCTTTCGGAACGAACGGCGGCTGAATTGCGCCGCTCTCAAAAACGCAACCATGAAGCGGTTCGGAGCATGATTCCAGACCGATAACATCCATAAATCTGGAAGCCAGCGAGGAAATCATGAGACAGATGTTGACTGGTCCGCGCGTTCAGTTGCTGCCATTTGCGCTTGAGGCTGGACCCAGTGAAAAATCCCGGTCACGTGCGCCGCTGTCACGGGTTGCGCTTTTGGCCTGGCGCGGGCGAGGAAACAGTTCGATCCCTTTTTGTCTGTCTCCCCAGTCCCCTCCATACGCGCTTTTCGACCTTTTTTCTACTCGTCTGTGCCTGGTGCAAAGAGTAGAATATTCTACCTATTGTGCACGGCCAATTCGCTCTTATTGTTGTGTTGGATCTGCGGTTCCTTGGGATCTGTCCCCGGCTGCGCATCAGTTCCATCTCTTGAGCTACCGTATTGGCGCATCCGCTTCGGAGATCAAGGCACTCGATCGCGATTCTGGCACCAGGATCTTGGATCTATTGATCTTCCTCATCCCATTTCCACACTTGCTAAATCTTACTGCGATTTCAGGCGCACCGTCGCGTCCTGATTTTACGCCAGCGCTGGCTTCCATCCCCTTGAAGACGAGAAGGGCCCTTGTTCTCGCGTCTACCACAAAATCAAACCCGCCGGCGCGTCTCCGAGGTAATGAGTTCAGACGAAGGCGGAGCGATATCGATGGCTGCCACAAATGGCGAACGTGCTACTGCCACTCCTGAACCGTCCACCTTGGCGACGCCAGGCAAGCGAAAGCGTGTATCTAGTCAGGATGACAAGGCCGCCCACGAGGCAGGCGCTGCATCGCTGCTGGACGAGAGGACGAGATTGCAGGAAACGCTGCGAAACCTAGTCGAGATCTTGAGCAAGTAAGCGGCTTATTGCTCTCGAAGGTCAATTGGCAGGGAATGGCTAACAATTTCCAGGAACGACACCGAACTCCAGCTCTTATCCTGCCCTCTACCGTCCTCTCCCGTGAAACCCCGCTCAAAACGCGCGAAGATTGCCGGTGATAAGGATGAAGCTGTTAACATACAAGCGCGGGTCGCGTCAGATCGGTACAATACGCTGTCTGAGTTTCTTGGTGATTTTGAAAAAGCATCCGCTGCAGTGATTGAGAGGAATAAGGCCCAGGCTAGCGGCACTCCAATTGTGGGAACCCCGGTGACGGAGACGGTCAATCGCATAGCTGCATTCAAAAAGTTGCTCAACAGTCTCATACGTCAGGCTCAGGTGAGCCCGGCCAGCGTCAAGGCGGAAACACCAGGAAACGAGGCAGAGTCATCAGAGAAACCGCCCACTTCAACCGAGGAAGTCCGGAACAGCGGCTTGGTCCTCACGTTATTCGGCAACCCGGCCAACCCAAAGCAGCTCTACTCCAGTCTACAAAAGTCCGTCAAAGTTCCATTGTCCTCGGATGAATCTGAAACGAAGAAATATGTGGAAGTACAGACGCCCCTTCCAGAGGGTGGCTTGCCGAATGGGATCACCACCACAAAGATTGCTCCATATGAGGACGAAAAGACAAAAGTGGCAAAGCGAACATTCGGGGAAGTCTTCACTCCAAAAGCAACTTTGCCTCAATATGAGCCGCCTCGCAGAGCTCGGTCATCATCTCGCACCTCTCAAGTCACTTGGATTGATCCTTTCGACGCGGTCACGAATTATAGAGGCTTTCTTGGAGATCGGAATAACTACTCATTTGCACACCTTCCTTCGGGCAATTGGCTCCAGTATGGAGGAGTGACTTCGTCGCCGTCATTCTGGGGTCGCCGGCAGAAGCAGCAATCTCCTCAGCAACTCGGCGAAGAAAAGTATCACGAGGACCCGGTGCTTTGGGCTGACGAAGATGCATCGGTACTCCAGGGCGTATACTCATCTTTTGCCCCTTCATTTGACAGCTCTGGAGCCGTGGTACAGGCAGACTCAAAGAATCTGGTATGGTGGAGCAAGCGAGGAGCGAAGCGGTTGAACTTATTGCTATCAATACCGGACGCAACAGAGGATCAAGACACAACAGTGCAACCAGGAAGCATTGGAGATCTTGATGAGAGCACACTGGAAGAAATGGTGAAATCGTTTAATCCTGATGTCTTTGCTGATGGTGCCATGCCGTCCAAATCAGCGAAAGACGATCAAGAACAAGAAAAAACGTCAGAAGAGAAGGATACAGATGATCTGCTGGCCGAAATCTCAGACTTGTTGGAGACACTTAGTTCCTATCAAAAAATCCGTAATCTGGATTTACCAGCTTCCAACCAAAGTGCCGAAGCAAAGGATACACCGTCGACTCAAACGAC
This sequence comes from Aspergillus undulatus, assembly GCF_047715775.1. Classification (NCBI taxonomy): domain Eukaryota; kingdom Fungi; phylum Ascomycota; class Eurotiomycetes; order Eurotiales; family Aspergillaceae; genus Aspergillus; species Aspergillus undulatus. The sequence continues at coordinate 174,072 of NW_027396648.1, forward strand.
TCCGAATCAACCATCTGATGCAGAGAGAGAAGTTTACGAAACGCTGAGATCTAGCTTATCCCTTCTTGTCTCGCAACTGCCACCGTTCGCGGTCGCTAAGCTGAATGGCGATCAACTAGCGGAATTGAACATCAGCCAAAAGATATTGATTGAAAATACAGACTACCCAGGTAGCATGGAGAAGGATGATCATACAGTACAACAAGAAAGGGCAGTTGCTGCCGCGGCAAATCCAGTAGCAAACAGGGCCTCGACGCCTTCCCGCCCTGCTAATTATCAAGCACCGTACAACCAGCGTCCTTTCAGCGCCAATCCTCGAATCCAACCACAAGGGAGCTTCCAAGGTCAACAGCCATACTATTCACCACGACAACCTTCCACACCCGGAAACTTCACACCGGGAAACCCACAGTTTGCGGGTGCTCGCCCTCCAGCAACACCTGGTCAACGGCCGGGCTTTTACCCAGGATACGGACAGCCGACACCTCAGTTCAACCAGGGAAATCCAGTCCCGCAATACCAGCGACCTGGACAAAACGGGTATAATCCATTTCCGGCTCAACCAGGGCCCAATCCACCCCAAGGTTCTCCACAGCAATACACCCCACGGCCAGGGCAACAAGCCCCTTACAACGTGACTCCCTACGGCCCCGGGCGCAGTGCTTCCCCACAGAAGCCAGGATCATACGTAACCCCACGAGCACCATTCATGCCGCCAGGCTCCAACCCTCAACAGCGATTCATGCAACAGCCACAGCAGCCGCATCAACAACCCCAACCGTACGGCAACTACACCCCTAACCAAAACCCAAACACATACTCGAACTCGGCTGCGGCCGTGACATACGCGCGTAGCGCCGCCGAGCAGGCTGCGTTAATGGACCGAAATAGGGTACAATTAGCGGCACAGGGAGGTTCAGCGTCCCCGGCAACACCGCAGCCTCAACAACAGCCTCCGGGCGATCATCAAGGATCTCAAGACCGGAGCGTCACGCCTGGGAGTAAGCAAAACGGTACGCCAGTGCCTGCTTAATCCTAAACTTCAGCTCCTTCTGTTCTAAACTTCTGATCATCATTGTTTCTCTCCATCGTTCATCTTATGCTTGTACCATCGTGCTTTCCACGCAGATAAAGAGGATGTGGTGTTTAGGTAAAGGTTTCTTTTGGCGGGGTTTCCTTCTTTTCAGACGTTTTCCTCCTTCAATTCTTGAATTCTCTATTCCGCCCCGCCGTCGTCTGCATTCGGACACAAAATCGGGGGCATCGAAGCTTTTCACTTTACCTATTTTATGCGCCTTATGCCTTCTACCTGTTACCAGGTCTATCACGTATTAGTATATTACTATTGTTATATCAGACTTAAAACTTCAAACTTTTTTTTGGCTACCTCTGATCCTTCAGCTTGTGTTCCTTCTATGTCTGTCTAATGCGGGACTCGGCATTATAAGATAAATCTTGTTCTTCATTTTTCAAATTCATCACGCCTAGATTGGCGATTCCATTCCTATATTTCTCGTCTCTCCAGTTCTTTTCTTTCCTTTCCTGTCCCATCCTTGTCCAGTGCATTAGCTACGGCGTCTTTACGTGCTAAATGTTAGACGTTCAAGATGCGTTATCTCGCTTGGCATTTGCGTATATCAACCATTGATTCGAAACCCGACTTATCCTACCAAGTAAACACTGCCAACTAAGATAAGCCATAGCGAAGTCCATTAAAGTATGACCACTCTGCACTGTACTCCGTATAGTACACCGAAATGCGGAATGAAGGCTCAATGTGTAGAGAAAATACAACGCAGGAATCGAACAACAAAAGGTTAAAATAAACCAAACATCCAGTGTCCAAGGTCAGGATCCGATATCCGATACCCTTCGCTAAATAGCAAACTTACAGCCGTGAAGTAATCGAGTAATGTAAGGTGGTAGTAGCAGTAGTAGTAATAGCAGTTGCTGTTGTTGTTGTTGTTGTGACTGGGTCATAAGCCGGTGCGCTTTGAACTGGCATGGCCAGATCCAATTTCAAAAACGCCATCCATCTAGAATTCGAGGTTTATCTTCAGGGGAAATTCAAGCCTTTGATGCGCCGCGCCACCTAAGAAGATTCGCGAGGTCACGAGGTCAATTAGAGGAATACGAGTAAGTTTGATGAGCGTGAGGTGAGGGTATATGTTGTGTGAAGTGTCGCTTAGATCGTTATAATATCAAGACAGGGATTGTGAGAGGATAGATCAAGAGATACATAGCGCAGCTATGGCCATAAAGCCAAAGTATCTAAATCAGAAGATTAGCGAATACCTTTCCACACAAGAGAGGGGACGTACAAGCCAGCAACGCGCCACCCATCCTGCGATTTAACAAGATGCTCCGTACCCGAGGAATAATGCGCCGCAATAGCAGCAGACGCACCGCCAACAACAGCAACGACAAGAATTCGACCAGCGAATTCGGCGATCATGCTAAAGGCAAGTAGTGGGAGGATAATAGCGGCAGAGGCAATGATAATGGCGGAATAGACGGGAGGTGTGATTTTGGAGTCGGCGGATGCCACTTGCGGTGTAAGGGAGACTAGGTCCTTTGGATGATTGAGGAAGCGCATTTCGTTGGCGGCGATGGGGTTGTTGCCTTTCATCCATTTGCGGTAGGTTTCGACGTCGGGCTTTGTGGCGCGGGGGAGCGTCTGGAGGACTTTGCTGTATGCGGCGAGGGCATTATCTGGTGGTTAGAAGTCAGTATGGCTAGAGGCATAAATTTGGGATGACGTACTGTATTGCTCTGTCTTTTGAATCAGTGCTCCCATAACTTCTTCGCGTCGGTAGTGGAGGGACGAGTAGGCCTGCGCTTGTACGTCCATGCGTCTTGAGGCAGGTATTACCTTCGTTCCCTCCTGCTCGGCGGCTCCTCTTCGCTGCATGTCTTCGTAGTCATCGAGCACTCGCAGCTCTTCCTCCAGTTGCGAGATTTCATCCTGCAGATATAGGAGCACACGATGATTAACATCCTCGAACCGACGATAGAGTGGCGGAAGAGAATACTCCTTGTTCTCTGCGGACGCACTCAATCGCCAAGCTAAAAGTCCGTAACCCGTAGGATGGCACGATGACTTGGTGTTCCGCCTGATCTTCCGGCTAGAGCGGTTCAGGTCTTCCTCCGGGCTTTGCGGGGGAGACGGTGGGAAAGAGGCCCGGCGAAGAGAAGTAGAGGGCCTCGCGTAGTAATCTTCAGGGACAAGCTCAAGATTTCGATGCTCAGGTGGGAATGAGCTGTCGAATGACCCAGCGACGGATCCAGCAACGCTGCTTCCTGCATCAGTGGAAGGTCTCCGATGAGCCGTACCCTGCCTCGCAAGCTGCAACGGCGCTGAGACTGGAGATGCATCGAATGCGCCGAGTGGTTGCGATTGCTTAGTCTGCACAGACGGCGCTCGGTTGCGATTCTGTACAGGAACAGCCGTGTTTGGTTGCCGAGTAGGAGCAGCCTTTGGCTTAGAGCTAGGCGGGAATGGAGGGCGTAAATCATCGTCGTCGGACGATGTCGCCTCCGAGTCGCTGTCGGTCTCACTGTCGGTTTCAAGGTATTCAAACACATTAAGCGCATTTGCATCTCTCCCCTTTGCCTCAGTTGGAGCAGGAGGAGGAGGTGGTGGTGGTGGTGGTGGCGGCGGAGGTTGAGCCTTCGAAGTATAGCCAGAGCCGCTAGAGTCCGCGCTCCGAGGCGAGACGGGCTGGGCCTTAGGGCTGTCTTTCTTAGCCTTCTCGACCGGGGCCTTGGAGCTCTTCGAGCTAGTAGAGATGACAGAGCCCGCCGACGACTTGGTCGACTTCCTCGGGCGATTGAAGCCAGCGTAAGTCGGCATTGCGACGGTACTGGTAGGGTAGGGTTCACAATAGTGGATCGCAACAAACAGCGGTGGCAATGAAATTAGCACTCTGCCGATTGTTTTCAGGCCAGGGAACCCGGTGATATGGAAGAGACGAGGACATGAAGAAATAAGATGGGAGAGAGCGAAGATAGGCGCATATCCAGGGAGCACGGAGGCCGACAGGAATTCCAAACGGATGGCGATGAAGAATGTAGGACGAGATGCGCGAACCCTCAGGCGCCTGGAATTCTTTTGTAATTTTTCTCCAGGAATCAATAGTTCGAACGGCAACAAGCGCCAACAGATTCAAGCAGCGAGAGTGGGGAAACACTGGGAGGAGCCGCCTGCGGTCTGCGTTAAGGGTTGGGTATAGAATAGACGAGGAGACAAAGTGAGTGCCCCAGGATGAAGGTTTGGATATAAATAAACAGGAGCAAACGGCCCCCGATAAGCAGATGACGAGAGACGGCCCCGGGAATTGTCAGGATTGTCCTCTCTTCAGTCTCTCACAGTTTCATGGAGACGAACCTGAGGGCAAGGGCGAAGATCATGGAGGGGCTCGATTCGTCCACACGCGCCTGACCTGCGCCAAGTGTTACAGATCGCGCTGGGATCTGTCACTCACTGATATGGATATATTTCCAGAGAAGGTGATAGATGATAAAGTGCAATGCGACTGTCAGAGTCTTCAATGGGAACTTGAATTAACAAACGGAGGAGATGCGCAAGTCTAGAAAGCGATGGAGTCCTGCACAACACCAACACCCGCTGGAGTACAGCCGATGCGTTGTCTGACGCTCACTCGCTGCGGCCACTCGCGCATCCTGGTCGCTGAGGCTAGATACTTTTCTCCTTGCTTATCGATTGTAATGGCTACCCCAGTATGATCTCAATCCATGGATCTCTTACTTGCAGTTGCATGATGCTCAGCCCGCCTCAGCGATGTATCAGATTCTCCGTCCCAGCAATGCAAAACAGACCCTCTTCCTCGGATCCTCCACCTGTTCTTCCCTGACACGGTCTGCATACGCCCAGTTACACTATTGAATCAGCCTGGTACTTTGTGAAGCATCATACCGAGATTCGTACCTCCTGTGTTGTGATGGAATGGCAGGGATTGTTGACGATCTATAGAGTTGGCGATCACAGCCTGAGGCAGCAGCTGCGGTGAGTCTTACCGTACCATACCCGATCCATCATAGTACATAAGCTATCGTCGCGTTTTATACCGTATCAAGTTATCAACAGCTTGATCGATCTCCAAATCCAAAGCTTCCGGAAGAGCTTCATCGCGAGACAACATTGATTTCTCCACACCACTCAACAACCTATCGCTCTCCTCCAAAAATCGGCTGCTCCCTATGCTTCGATCATGCCTACGTCATTGCACCCGCGCGACCGTCCGCTCCCCATCTTGTCCGCGATGCCTGCATCATGATATTCCCCGACTACCTCAATTCCGCCAACAGACCTTAACACCTATTCGCCGCGTTCAAACATCCTCCACAGAATCGCAAGACCGGATACCCCTCCGCAAGCAGCTCAAAAAAGATGCGAAAGCCGTGAAATCTCAAAAGCGACTGCGACGAGAGCAGGAGGAAGCGTCGCGGGAGAAGTGGGAGTTGACCGTGGGCGTAGAAATTCATGCCCAGCTGAACACTGAGGCAAAATTATTCTCGAGTATGAAGGATCAATTATGGATGCATGATGCGTGGACATTGACTTGTGAACAGGAGCTCCCACTTCTCTTTCCAAAATTCCCAACTCGAACGTCGCTCTATTTGACCTCGCCTTTCCGGGCAGTCAGCCGGTTGGTTCCTATAGAGAACTTGGTAATGGGTGGAACATGCTGATAGTGGTCTAGGAATTTCAAGCAGCGACTCTCCTTCCCGCCCTGCGTGCCGCCATCTCTCTAAACTGTGACATCCAGCCGGTCAGTCGCTTCGACCGGAAACACTACTTCTATCAGGATCAGCCAGCGGGCTACCAGATAACACAATACTACGGTAAGGAGGCTAATCTGGGATCGTGAACTGATACTGATTGGAGTAGAACCCTTTGCGAGAAACGGTTACCTCGATCTGTACAGCCATGATGGAATTGCGCCTGAAGATGGAGACTGGGTTCGCATCGGTATCAAGCAGATCCAACTCGAACAAGATACAGCAAAGTCACACGAATATACTTCATCCATGCAGCTCCTCGACTTCAACCGTGTCTCCCACCCGCTCATTGAGATAATCACCATGCCGCAAATCCATACTCCCGCTACGGCCGCCGCGTTTGTTCGCAAGGTTCAGGCGACCCTTCAATCATGTAGCGCGGTGACTACGGGAATGGAACTGGGTGGCCTGCGGGCGGATACCAACGTCTCGGTTCGTCTGCGGGGAGACGACCCAGGCGCCCATCAGTACGGCGGCATTGGGGGCCTTGGTCAGCGCACTGAGATCAAAAACTTGAGCAGTTTCAAAGCGGTTGAAGATGCCATCATTGCAGAGAAGAACAGACAAATTGCTGTTCTAGAGAGCGGGGGTGTCATCGAAGGCGAGACTCGCGGCTGGACGATTGGATGCACCGAAACACGAAAGCTTCGAGGCAAAGAGGGCGAGGTTGACTATCGGTACATGCCCGACCCCGACATCCCGCCTCTCCGAATCGGTGAGGATATTGTCTCGGCGCTCACGAACCATCTACCAGCGGCTCCGGACGCGCTAATGGACATGCTAGTCCGCGAGTATCGTCTTCCCATAGAAGACGCAAAGCCACTTGTTGAGCTCGAAGACGGTGCACGACTAGAATACTATCAGGACGTCGTTGACATTTTACGTGATCTCCAGCAGGACGTCGACCCAAAGTCCCAAGGCGGTCTTGGCCGCGTAGCTGGCAACTGGGTCCTCCACGAAGTCGGCGGTTTGCTGACCAAGGCTGATCAACCCTGGGACGCCGAAAGAATCACGGCAAGCTCGCTCGCAACAATCATTGACCAGCTTCAAAGGAAACGAATCACTGGTGCGACGGCCAAGCAGGTGCTAGCTATGGTGTTTGACGGAGACGAGCGACCTATTCCCCAGCTACTCGAGGAGGAAAACCTGATTCTTCGGCCGCTTTCACAGGAGGAATATATTGCCCTTGCGCAGGCAGCTATAGAGCTGAACCCGCAAATGGTCGAGCAGATCCGCAGCAAAGGCCAGCTAGGCAAGCTTGGCTGGTTCGTGGGGCAGATGATGCGTATGGGCGAGAAGGGACGCGTCGAGGCGCAAAAGGCTGATGCGACTCTGCGGGAAGCTATCTTGGGCTCTTAACGATATGTACGATAGTCACTGTACGGTAGAGTGTATATATACATAATTAGCTGGGTTGTATAGATACCGGTGACATCAACACCAATAAAACAATGATACCCAACAACATTCACAGTCTGAATTATCAACATACCCCCCATCGTATCACTGCTTCACTATCTGATCCGAGCAGATTGCATTGCTAATAAAAATTGGCATCTTCGGGTGGTGGAGTGGGATGCTGCCGTCTCTCTCCTCGACCTGTACTTAGGGGAAAGGCACATTCCCTAAAAGCAGGTCTTAGCGATGCCCCACGGCCGCAGGAGACATAAAGCAAGCGCGGTCCTTTGATCAAGGCGATTTCATTTTCTCACTTCAGCAGAACTGATTTCTTTCTTTTCAAGACCATCTCCTCTCTTCAGTCTCTCAACTTTTCTGTCTTGAAGGCTGTTCTGTCTATTGAAGGTGTTGCACCTTATCTACTCTTGTACTTCGGTGTTCGTTCACTCTACTTTCCTTCGGCAGCTCCACCAACCCACTCGAACACTTCAGCCTTCTAGAATCTTTTAGTCTGCTTTTTTCTATCGCAGATCTTATCTCCGTTGCTTCTTCATTTGCTTTTACTTCCCTCATACTACAGACGCTGTCAAGATGACTTCCCCCCCAACTATCGAGCAGAGATTCCTCTCGCAGCCGAACCAGCTCGGCGTTGTCGCTGTAGGCTTTAATGGCGGCCAGGTACGGATACCCACGGCTCTTACCTACGTCGATCTACTGCAGGCTGCAGTACTACGTACTCTTCCTTTTGTTCATGACACAAGATCACGCTGCATTCGCATCTCCTGCAGGGGTCATGTCTATAATCGAAAACAACGCTAACATATAGTTGGTTGGTTAATTGGTCCAGTGCAAGCTCGGCGTCGAAGCAGCCCCCATGGCCCTCATCGAAGCCGGCCTCCTTGACCAGCTCCGCGACGACCTAGACTACGGCGTTCACTACGACAACAAGGTCCACTACTACGAGGAGCAGATCCCCACAGAAGACCCCGACCACAGGGGCATGAAGAAGCCGCGCGCCGTCAGCGCCGTGACGGAAACCCTGAGCTCGCAGACCTACGAGCACTCCAAGACCGGCAAGTTCACGCTCACGCTAGGCGGTGACCACTCGATTGCCATTGGGAGTATCAGTGGTATTGCGCGCGCGACGCGCGAGAGGCTCGGACGCGAGATTGGTGTTATCTGGGTGGATGCGCATGCGGACATTAACATTCCCGAGATGAGTCCGAGTGGGAACATTCATGGGATGCCGATGGCGTTCTTGACGGGGTTGGCGAAGGAGGAGAAAAGGGATATCTTTGGGTGGCTGAAGGAGGAGCACAAGGTCAACTTGCGCAAATTGGTGTACATCGGACTCCGGGATGTTGATCGCGGTGAGAAGAAGTTGTTGCGGGAGAATGGGATCAAGGCATTCAGTATGCATGATGTTGATCGGTATGGCACCTCAACGCCCTTTCTGTTTCGAGAAAGCTGACTTTTATGTGTTTAGCCACGGCATCGGCCGCGTGGTCGAGATGGCCCTCGCTCACATCGGAAACGACACTCCCATTCACCTGTCCTTTGACGTCGATGCGCTCGACCCTCAGTGGGCGCCTAGCACGGGAACTCCGGTGCGCGGTGGACTGACTCTGCGCGAAGGAGACTTCATCTGCGAGTGTGTGCACGAGACAGGTAACCTCATCTCAATGGACCTTGTCGAGGTCAACCCGAGCCTCGAGGAAGTGGGAGCGTCGGAGACGATTCGGACGGGGTGCTCGTTGGTGCGCAGTGCGTTGGGTGATACCTTGCTGTGATAGTGTCAGTGTCAGTTACAGTTCTTTGGTTGTACTAGAGCAAGACTTTTAGACGAGAACAACAATAATGATTAATGAGAGATCATCGGTCTGAACTGTCAGGCTAAATAGGACGGGATGGGCTCGAGACTCCCTGCCACCGCAATTTCGCTCTAAGCTCAAAGCCCGCAGTATAGAAAACAATCCCCGCCTCCCCAATTTCCCTTTCCCATTCTTCCACCTCAACTCAAAATTATTTCTCCTATTCACAATATCGTCATCGCCAAATTTACACACCCCGAGTCTCCAATTCGACTCCCAACCCCAAGCCCAATAAGACGCCCAAAACAAGCCCGAACCCTGAAGACCCAACAACTAACAGCCCCGCTTATGTAACGCCGATCACAACCAGCGCATCAACAGCGACAGCATCAGAGTCAGACCGATTAGACTGCAGAGCAGCCTCACTCCGGACAGCGCAGATGCGCTGGCTGAGGCCGACTCCTCTCGACGCCTTCCTCAAACGGTCTACGCAGTCCAGTCGGTGCTGTTGGCGTGGTCGATGAGATAGATCGATTTCTTACGGACCATATCTATACCTTCGTTACGGGTTGCCCTGCATTCATTTGCATTTGATATCGGGCTCGATACATACCGCTGTTTGGAATCGGAATAGGGACTTGGGATAGGGATTGATATGAGACGGTATACCCCTCTTCGCCATCGCTGATACCCAATATAAACTCGACCAAACTACGAAACACGGCTACGAATTTTACTATCGCCATTCCATCTACATCTACTCATCTACATCGACGCTGGGAAACAAATAGACAAGATGCCCCGCCGCCACGCGCCAAAACACTACCAATGGCCCGAAATCCAACTCAACATCTGGATCCTCATGGTCCTCGCGGCCTCCTGCATCTGCCTCGGAATCTTCGGCTGGTTTATTTCCGTCCAGGCGGAGCTGGGTCTTGGTGTTCCATGGTACGTTCAACCTTCCCCAAACCAAACCTTCCCAAACCCTAAACCTATACATACAAAACCCCTCCACAACAACAGTTGCTAATAAGTATGATGGTTTAGGCTCTTTCCCTACATGCTAACAACATCCTCCCTCTCCCTCTTCTTCGTAATCTTCGTGCTCGTCCTCGCGGCGCAGGGCTTTTTGTTGCCGGGGATAATCCTCGTGGGCACATTCATCCTCTTCACGCTCTGGCTGACGGGGCTGATTGAGACGGCGCTGCAATTGTTCGGCGTTGTCGCGAACGTCAATAATAATTGTATCAGGTGGGTTTATGGGAATCGCGTTGGGGGGGATAATTTGGATACCATGGCTTGGATTGCGCAGAGTAATATTTGTATGTTCTTCCCACCCGAATTCACATCCATCTGGGGTTTTTTTTTCTTGGTTTGGTGAGTGGTGTGAAGCTAATTGTGTGTTTGCGGCATAGGCAACTGCTGGCGAACGGCCTTTGCGTTCGAGCTGGTGAATACGGTTTTCTTTCTTTGGATGATTGTTATGGCTTGGAAGGTGCATCGGGATGTCCATCATTGATGTTGATTCTGATTGTGATTCTAATCCCACTCCGATCCATTTCGAACAAGTTATCTTCGTCTTCGAATTCCGCCTCCCGTCTGCCGATTTCTTGCTGTTTCTGATCGGCTTACTGCACGATTGGTTGAGTGATTGATTGATGAATCCAGTTTATGATTTGATATGATTTTATGCGATGCAATGTCATGTATAAGGGCTATATACACTATCCTGTCTGCTATGTTATGTTTGTTATGTTTACGTTCATGCTGGCGGTGCATAACGTGGTGCATGGTATATATTTCAATTTTGAGCGTTGGTTTTCGATAATATATGTACGGAGTACTCTTTAGTATATATAAGATTCTCTATGTGCAATCACCGACTAGGAGTAAGGCGACATGAAACAGGTGCCTAACACATTTGGCGTCAGAGATTACAGCGAAGATAGCGGTATAGTCATAGAAAAGCGCATATGATTCAGTTCATTTATTTTCAAATATTCAATAATCAAGATACCACCCTAGTTACGCGCCCCCTCCCCTTCTCCTTCTTGGCCTGGCCTGGTCCAGTCAACCCATGTCGTATTTCAACCAGGCAATGCATATGTATCAATCTGAATAGATAACTTGAAGATGAAATGTAATAAAAAAAGAAAAGAAAAGAAAAACAATGAAAGGTTTAGAACATAAATCGGAAACAATTCACAACCACCAACGCCTCGCTATGCGATCTCATCTGGGTCTCAGCCAACTCGACTCGGAAGATCGATGGACGCTCATAGGTCAGTCACAACCCGAACAACTCGGCCTGCTCGCTCCCTGGGCTGTATGTAGCGTCAGAGTGTGGTAGATGGAAAATGCACAAGCAAAACATAGTATATGGCCTCTTTCACCAAGAAATGTACTTGAGTAGATGTCATGCCAACAAGATCCCGCAAAAGCAACAACACCTAGATTAGAAGAAGTCTTATTCATCATCCGCAATATCCTCTTCAGCTTTGGAATCGTACCCGCCGTCCTCAAACGCCGCAAGCATCTCGCGTTCGAGCTCGTCCTCATCTTCGACGGGGTCCGGGGGATAGCTGGAGTCTGGATTGCGGGAGGCAGCGGCTTCTTCTTCTGTTTCGGGGAAGGAGACGTTTGGTTGGCGTTCTTCGCCGGCGCCAGTGTCAACATCAGCTTCAGCTTGAGGGCCCCGGCCGGCTCCATTACTTGTGCTTGCGGTAGCAACTTCCTTTAACGATGTACTCCGTTCATAGGAGCGCTTGATGCGTTGTGAGAGGCGCGAGCCGGGGACGTCGCCTTCGGCCTGGGTCTCAGGATTTGGAGGCTCGTCATCGTCGTCATCGGTCTCGCCTTCGTCATCGCGCTTCCGCTTCTTGCCGGGGCTGAGCGTGGGATTTGATGTGGGCGGGAGTTCGTCTCGGTCGATGAATGATTCGTTATCGCTTTCGCTCTCATCGTCACTGCCTAGGAACTCCTTGAGTTCTTCATGCACGGCTGCCTCCTCGTCTTGGTCGTACCCGATCGGCGACATATCGTCTAGCCCGGAGGACTTTAGGATTTCGTCGGTCTCTTCGTTGTCATCGTCTAGGAAGGAGTCGCCTGTTGCTTCGTCGGAGGATGAAAGCCATGAACTTTCGGCCATTTCTTTCGAGGTGGGGGATATGGGCGGGCCGCGCTCGTTGGGGTGGATTGGGAGGAGGTAAGGTGTCTCATCTAAGTGTTTCCACTGCACGAGACTGTCTATGAGCCATTGTTTGCGGACGATCTTGATGTGTGGGTATCGCGTTGCTTCTTGGAATTTGGCGGTGCGCTTGCCCGCGGTTAGGAGGTGGGTTGTTTTGTGGGTGATCTTGTTTGCGAATTGGACGCCAAAGCTCTTTGCGTGAAGGGTGATTTCCAGGTTGGCGGTGTCTTCGTTTAGTTTCCATAACCCGGAGTGAACGATGACTACATTGCCCAGAAGGCGACGCTTGATTTCCGGCAAGATGTCCTTGACGTCGGGCACTAGCTTTAGATCCACGTCTTTCTCCTTTGATATGGCCTTCTCGCCTCTTAACGCTGCCACGCGTCCTCCTAGGCCTCGCGCGCGTTTCTTCTCATATTCTTCGTAGAACTTTCTGTGGACCTGCTCTAGCCGGTCCGACAATTTGATCAGTTCCTGGTCATTATCGATCAGTAGATGATGGCGTTGCTTAGACGGATCTTGCGACTCGTCTAGGCTGGAGTCGCTAGACTCTGCCATCGACTCATCTTCGGCATCTAACTCTTTCTGTTTTTGTAGTAGCGGACGGTCCTCAACCTGGTGCATTATCGTCTCGTCTTGCGCATTGCTTTGTTCCTGCAGCAATTGTGGATTGTTACCGCCGCCCATGGTCACCAGCTGCTCCAACGTTGATACTTCTGTCGTGTCGGGTTTCTCTGTAGATCCATTGACGTGTTCTATAGGCGCGATTGGTTTTGCTTCCTCCTTCTTTTCGGAGGCTTCTTCCTCCTCTTGCTTCTTCGGTAGGAAGCTCGAATTGATATCCCCGATGCCCACGAAGAAGTCGTACGGGACAACCTTGATGAGGTTAGGAGTCCAGCGCCAAACGTCCCCGCGGTCGTCGATAATGACGACCATCTTGGTATCTACCGGAAAGAGCCGATGGAGGTTCTTGACGGACAAACTTCCACTCTCGTCACGACTCAGGATACGATCACCGAAGAGCTTCCGATCTGGGTCAATAATACCAGCAATAGCCTGCGCATATGATCTGGTTCCCATAGTGTAGATGTGCAGCTCATACATCTCGGCGACGTTCTGTAAAAATGTCTCTAGTCCGGGACGCAGCTTAATATAGTACCAACAGCCGCGCATTCCAGGACCGTCATCTACCAGTTGAAACGCCCGAACATCACTCACAGCTGCATGGTTCGGATTGTCTTTGTCTGCCATCCAATCGCCAATTGTAGGATCAACCGCCGCATGGATGATTGTTTGATCGAGATCGACGACAAGCGAGAGCTTTCGATTAAACAGTAAACGTCGCTTCGCATCTTCCTCCACACGTATAGCCTCATTTTCGCTGACTGTGAGAGCGGTGTTATCATGCGTCATTTGGATTGGAGCGCGCATCGAGTCCGTAATCTCTGTGTTATACGTCGCCCTATAACCGGTTAGACAGGTCCAAATCAACCAAATTTCATATCCCCTACTCAGTCATATCCTTCCCACACTCAGCGCAAAGCCCACCATACTGCACCTCGTGCGCACACGGCTCATCAATCTCAACAATATCAACACTGCCAACGTCAGCACCCAGAACCACAACCTCTACACAAATGTCCAAACTCACGGTCCATTTATAACATCCCCCTTGCTGATCTTCCACTGCACGATCGACCCATCAACAGTCGACTCGAACCGAGTTGGAAACTTCCGCTTCACATCGACCTTGTTTCCCAGCCCATCACCCTCCGTAACAGTAGTCTGGTACACATACCAGAAGAGCGCCTCATCCCTCTCCACCTCATCACCCGGCTGTTTCAGCAACGACGTAACGGTGATGGGGTAGTGGAGGCTTGGCGGTAAACGAAGAAGCATGCTCTATCTGGTGTTTGTGTTCGTCGCGTGTCTCTCGTCGGATTCGTATCCTTCGCTGTTTGAATATGTATTGGGGGTAAAGGTAATGCCGCGAGCGGCGGTAGTTATAGTGTGTTATCGTGTCCGACAGCTATGGAGCCATGCCCGTCGCCTGTGAGGGTTTGGTTTGGTTGCCGTTGCCGAAACGTCTAGCCTTCGACGGCCGCCTAGGGAACGGAGATGTCGGGCACGAGTGCAGGCGTAGATTAGGCGGACGCACGTTGTTTTCTGATTGAGGTCGCGCAGAAAAGATCAGGGGTGTGGGTTGTTGTAGCTGGTAGCTACAGGCGCACGCGACGGGAAAACGGCAGAGAAAAGAGGAGCGTAATCAACAAAGAGCTTGTCGCATTCCACAGCAAGTAGGTGATGTGAGAGGGTTTATAAATAGTCTCCTGTGTTACAGCGAGAAAGCAAAGGAGGGGTTGCGAATGGAGCCGGGCGTGGTGATGGGGTGATGAAAGAGAGTTGGAAGTCAGTGACCTCAAGGCTCAAAGAAGGTTGGCGGCCAGCTCGGCAAGGCAGCAAAGGCAGTAGCCAGGGTTCGCTAGGCGGTCGGCAGCTGTCTCGTGCGGGGGTGCCACACTCGGCGCAGGCTCCAGACCCTTCGGATTTCATTGTTCAAAAGATATATATATATACGTTTTCGGACTACATTCCAAGCCCACTACGCTGTAATCTTGATGATTGAGATGGCCATTCCTGACTTCAGGTCTAAATGCTACTTCGCAGCCAAAGAGTACACTAGCTCAGGCGAGATAAACGATGAAACACAACATGGTCACAATGAATTGCCAATTCAGGAAACAATGAAAGCCACAGCTACTTTGAGCTCTGAAACACCTGTAAAAAGAGCAGCCAAGGTGTCCCACCTAGAACTGTTCTCTCACACAAGCGCCTAAGAAGACCAAGGCGCGATAATGTAGGGTACACACTACATCTATATAGCAGTCTGGGTCGTTTACTTGGCCTTGGCGAGACCGACGGCGCTGTTGCCGAGGTCATAGACACTGTACCACTTGCGCAAGAAAGCATCACCAAGAATGGCAAGAGGGCCGACAGGTTCGGGGAAGTCCATGCCCATGAAGGCGCTGATGCAAGATCCCTGGACATCGAGGGTGTAGTCATAGGGACCAATGGTGAAGTTGTGGCCGGCAAGTGTGAAAGTAAGGTCGGGGAGGGAGTCGCGCTTCTCGCACTCGATGCTGTACTGGCCAGTGAAGCCCTTCTTAGCACCAATCTGCGCGTTACTTTGTGGCTGTCAGCATATAGTCGAGACACGGATTTAAGGCGGTGACTTACATCATCTCAGCGAGGTTGGAAGGAAGAGCAATGAGGGAAGTGCCGGTGTCAAGGATGACACCAGTGTTGTCGAGCTCAGCGACATCGTCGCCAAGAGCAATGGCGTCGAGGTCAACCTCCCAGTAGGCCTTACGGCGAAGAGGGATCTTGATCAGCTCACCCTCGTAGTGGTCCTTGTCAATACCACCAAAGGTAGCCACGGAGCTTTCCTCCGAGTCGGCTTCTCCGAGGTAGAAAGCAAAGACTGGCTCGTCAAGAAGACCCTGCTCAATCATCTGGTAGAAGGGGGGAACGATGCCATTGACAGAAATGGTGTCAAAGCCAAGACCGAGGATGCCATCGAAACGGCCAAAGGCAAAAGCCAGACCGGGCTCGCTGGTAGCCTCGGCGAAGTCCTGTCCCTTGATCTTCAAATCACCGATCTCAAGGTTGTCCTTGGAGACGAATCCGCTCAAACTGCCGGATCCGTACTTGATGGCAAACTCGGTGCCGTTCTTCTTGTACGTCGACGAGGAAGAAGAGTCATATTTCTGGTGAAGGTAGCAAGCGATGGAGCCGCACTCCGATGATGGAACCCAAAGGTTGGAGCTGCCGGTGTCAAGGACGACCTTGAAGGACTGAGGGGGCGTGCCAAGCTTGATCTCAGAGAAGTCTTCGAATGTCAGTACCATCCAAATACAGAATCCTAGTGGTATAACATACACTGCGCGTTCATGAAGTTGTCAACCAGAACGTCGTGGCGGCCCATGGCGTTGGCGGGCTCATCCTCAAGCACATGCTGCTGGAATTGGCCCATGTACTTCTGGCCGAGGGCAGTTGCGTGGTCGGCGATATTGCGAGTGATCTACATGGTCAGTAGCTGCTCCGTCGTCGTTGCCAACTGAGATGGACTCACAAACTGTTCGGTCAGAGGGACCTTGTTGAGCTTAAGCTTGTGAACCTCGGCGGAGGCACAGCCCAGCAGCACGGAAGCTGTGAGCAAGGAGGCCTTCATGGTGGACGGCGAAAGCACAAAATGAGCGAGAAAACGAAATGAAAGAATGGACTTTACGAATATGGACCAGGACGATGATGGAAGCAGCAGAGGGCTGATAGGAAGGAGTTGGAGAAGAGAGATGAGGAGAGGTGAGATGATGCAGTAGTCGTGCTCAGGTTCCGGCTGACCTGCTCTGGCCTGGTTGCGGAGCGACACCGGGGGCAGCCAATCACTGCGACCCCAGCTGCGTCATCGGCCTGGGTGCCTTCAGGCAGAGCAAAGGTAACTGCGTTTTGGTCTTACAGAGCACGGGATACGGAATATGCTCCGAGGTACTTTCTCTCAGCTGCTACAATATGCGATATTTGATGGTTCTGGCTATCCATCAATACTCTTCTTATTCCGTTGTCTTCATTCTTGAAGATAGCATGCATCTTGATAAGCGCCGGCAGCAGCTCCTCTCTATCAGGCGGACTGGGGACCCGTGACACCGGACTCATTTTCAGCCTGAGGCGCTGAAACAGGATCGCCAGGCACCCACAACACCCTAGGTTAGGCCCGCTGCTCGGATGGCTTGCTCTCCATCATTCTCTGCAGAAAGTAATTTGTACCGCGTGAGCCCGTCGGGTTTGTTCTGAGCTAGATGCGCTCGTGTCTATCCTGGCAAGTTGTGGTCTCCCAATCAGTTGATCCAACGTCTGAAAAGCGAGTCAAGGTCCAGATCTTTGCCGTTGACCTGGTTGAAGTCGGAATCGCCGGCTTCAGAGTTGGTGGCTCTATAAGCCTGCTAGATTTGGCCCGCGCACTTGCTCCCTCTCAAGCAGCAAGGTTGCAACAGCATAATGGCCGCGCATGGCAGCAGAAGATGAGTCAGTACCCAGGTACTGATTGGGATCGGCACCTGCATCTAATAAACGCTTGACTATCCCTTCATGGCCCTGCGACACTGCACGGCTCAAAGCAACGCGAAAAGCCGCCAACACGTTGCTCTAGTAAGAGTTCAACCATCTCGTCATTCCCATGTTCTGTTGCGTACGATACCGTCTGGCGCCCGAAATTTTCAGGGTTTCCGACGAACCATATTGGTCAAGTTATGGCTAATAGCCAAGTCCAAGCCCGTTGGAAAGTTACGATTGATCTCGAGGGGTCCCCTGGGGTGTGACTGAGCGCGATTATACATTCGAGTCGAACTTGCTCGCAGAATGGTGTTACGCATCCTCCCATGTCTGGGAGTGGGGACAACTGGAGCACCTGCTTTGAGGAGGAGCTCAGCAGCTGGCTCATTGTTCGTTTCGTTAGCTCGAAACAATGAAATATCGTTCTGGCCGCCGTCACCATTGATACGGATTTTGGGTAATCGATCAAGTAGGAGCTTCATAACTCCTAGACGGCCACATTCCGTTGCATGCCACAGAGCAGTTAGGTTCAGTGGCGCACTTCTCAAGCAGCAAAGACATAATCCCCTCATGGCCAAGTCGTGCCCCTGCCAGTAACGTGGTAATTCCGTACAAACCTCCATTATCAATTACGCCGCCATGCTCCAGCAACGGGCGAACGCCATCTTCATGGCCACCGGCCGCAGCACAAGCGATCGCACTTGCAACGCGATAAAGCATATTCATGCCCGTGAGCCCATGCCCTAGCAGTAAACGTATAAAGTCCCCATGTCCGTGTTGAGCTGCTGTAACAAGGAGCACCGTTGCGGCGATGCGATTGCAGGTGAAATCTAGACCCACCTGCATCAGCTTCTTCAAAGTGTCATCGCGGACATGAATCGCTGTCCACTGGCAGGCGTGGTCAAGATGGTGCTGCATGGCATCCTCGTAGAGGCAGGTGTTCAGGTCGAAATAGAGCCGGCGACAGGATTGGACCAACGAGTTCTTCTGGCGGATTGAACTTAGATTGTCCCATATGGCTGAAAGGAGCTCGTTGGCATCTCAAACTAGGCTCGGCTGTAGAAGAATGGCATCAAACACGCCTGGTTTCTGTTGCTTTTAGATAAGACCTCACGGGGTCTTTTTGCTAACAGCCGCGTATTCTGCTGGGCCTTCCAACAGCGAAACGCTGAGAGCTTGTTGGTAATGCGGGCGATTGATCAAAAGGCTTTTGTTGAGCAGGGGACAAGGGCAGAGCAATTTTGAGTCTTGAGAATGGGTTGTTACTCGTGTTCAGCAAGGAAAGGTACAAGATGGTGTTCTGCTCCAGGATTAGGTTCCTTCCCCGCAAGCTGGACGGCAGAGAGGGGTCACGAGCTAAGTACCTATTCATTGTCTGAACGGCGTTGCTATAATTAGCGAGGCCGGTGGCAGGACAGACAGGGATTTGGTTGGTTGGAGAGTGAAGTCAACCTTGCGAGCAACGAAATTGGGGGCAGCTTCATGGAACGAAATATAGTTCACAGCAAGGCATTGCTTGGGACATGAAATAAAACGAGTGTCGTGATATTAGTACTTTTGATGATCATATATTTAATCATAGACATTTCTTCTCGTGCCTTACATGGGTACTACGTATCCTTGGCAACACATCCCTCTCAGCCTAGCCAACCCCAAAGCCTCTATATGGCCTCTTCAACGCTGAACCCATGCCAACGGAGAGGCAGCGCTGACATATTCAACTGGCATTGAGCTTCCATTTACTCAGGCCTGCCGCACACAGCGCCTTCGCAACCATTTTCAAGGGATCACTGGGATCCTTTTCATCAAGCTGGGGGTAGAACATGCCATTATCGTTGGAAGGGATATCGTCCACCCGTCATTACCTCCATACGTATTCTACCTCTCGGCATCCGTCGAGCCGTAACGCCCATAGCAATATGGGATATCAGACTTGTCCGAGTCCGGGTGGGACCTAGCCAGCATGGCAAAGTCTTCAGAAGCCAGATACACCTGCAACGGGGTATATGAATGCATCATGGAAGACAGTTGAGAAAGTATGCGCGACGTCATCAGCGATCTTATTGAGCAGGGAGATGCGATATAACCTGGTACTCTGGGTCCGGAGAGGTAGTTTTAGGGTTCGCGCCCTTGGGTGTTGTGGCTGCTACTTCGAAATTTAGGATGTGGAACATATATACTCAACCTCTCGAGCATTCTTCTCATCGCGACAAGCCTCTACAGCTTACTTGAAGAACAAACAAGCGACCATTGCACTGCATCTGCTAGCCAAAGATCATGGTTATACAGTTTATTGCTTTCTACCTTCTCGCTATGCACAGCCGTAGGTACCCCCTCACAACCAGAGTCACAACCAGAAAGGACTCGCAAATTACCGGTAGAATTCGAGCCTTGGAAATGGTTAGTACGATGAGCCTCTTAAGGTTAAGGAAAGGCTACATACCTGTCGGCTTCCTGCCCGGTCTTGACTTGAGCGGAGTAAGCATCTTCAAGATCAGACTGGATGATGTTGTATCGATTCTTCCGGACTGCGCGGAGACCAGCTTCTTGCATGATTGCGGCAATAACGGCACCGGACAACGGCTCGTTTCGGACGATGAGCGAGTCCAAGTCTACCTCGGGAGACAGGGACATCTTGGATGCAATCGTAGAGAAAATCAGGCGACGCTCGCGCCTGTCACGGAGAGATGGGAACTCGATCTTTCGATCTAGACGACCGGGCCGAAGCAAGGCTGGATCGAGGGTGTCTGCTCGGTTGGTAGCCATGATGACCTTGACGTTACTTGTCTGTTCAAAACCATCCATCTGGTTCAAAAGTTCCAGCAGGATACGCTGAACCTCACGGTCAGCGCCAGTTTGGGCATCGAAACGCTTCGTAGCAATGGCATCGATTTCGTCAATGAAGATGATTGCCGGTGAGTTCTCCCGCGCCATTCTGAAGACATCGCGGACCATTCGGGGACCCTCTCCAAGATACTTTTGTACGAATTCCGAGCCGTTGACGCGAATGAAACTGGCCGTAGTGCTGTTTGCAACAGCCTTGACCAGCATGGTTTTTCCGGTACCCGGAGGGCCGTATAAGAGAACACCACGAGGCGGGTCGATACCTAAAAGAGGAGACGGACATTAGACACGGCACGAGCAATGTAAAAACGAGAAAGCGAGGGCATACCGATTTGCTTGTAGAGGTCAAAGTGTGTCAGAGGAAGCTCGACGGCTTCCCGAATCTCTTGCTTCTGCATGTCAAGACCACCAACATCTGCGTATGTAACATCTGGCTTCTCGTTCTCGCCTAGCATCGCAATAGATGAGTCCGCCTCCGGTGGTAAGATATCAACGAGGGCATTGGAATGGCGATGCAGCGCGACGGACGATGATGGTTTCAGCTTTTCGCGGTCGAGGGTAGAGAGGATGCGGACGACGTAATTCGAGCCGGTCGACGACTGGACGATACCGGTGCTAGTATTGTCATTAGCTTGGACTCTTGATGGCCATGGTTCGAGGACTGCCGTACTTCTGATCGATCGCTTCCATGAACTGGCCTATGACCAGAGGTACGCTCTGTATCCGCTTGATCTCCTCCTGTGCACGAACGAGCTCCCTCTTCAAGCTCCTGTTCAATATAGTTAGACAAGCATTCCACCGAAGCGCAATGTCACAAACCTTTGCTCATCCTTGATGTATTCCTCTTGAAGCTTGATGTATCTGTAGTCCATCGGTCAGCTAATGCAGCTGGCTTCAACTTTTGATCAACACATACTCCAAGTGTCTTTGCAATTTCTTCAAGGTGGCATATTCATCACCATCATCTACTCCAGTTCCTTCGAGCGAATCGATGTTCGGAATCGTATCCAAGGGAGCTGCCTTCGTGTAAGACGAGTGGGCGCTGACCGGGTTCTCCACGGCGACGTCCCCCATGGCGAATGATGTTAAGCGAGAAAATAGAGACGTCGAAGGTTTTGCCAGTGATCAGGAAGGGTAGAAGAGGACGAAATGATGGTTGTGGTTGGAGTGTTTCGAGAGCCTTGTTTGTCCGAGCTTCGCCAGTAACAGCGATAGACGCATCGCTCACGTAGCTCTCATCCGCTGAGTCACGTGACTAAGAGCTTGGCGCCCCATACCGGGCGTGGCAAGGAATCGATCAGAAGCAGAAGCAGGCCATCGCGCAACTTGGTTTAAAATGAACTGTCAAGATGCGTCCGTGGAAGAGATCTAGGAGATGATTGGGGGAAACATACGATTTATTGGCCGCTTTACGTCTCAGCAGTAGTGGGGGTCGAACTGAGATCCAAGTTGCTCCTCGCGAAACATGGCATCACAGCCCAAAGCGATAGCAGTTCCATCTATACATTTCTCTAGTGCGTGTAACCGTAATTTTCCCGGGACCTAGTATCTAACAAGTGCAGCATCATCCATCTTTAGCTGCTGATCGCTGGTTCGGTAGCAACCACCGGACGAGATGGCTGGAGTCCCAAATGACGCAGATGGATCCCCATGAGACAGTCAACGAAGCCACACTGAATTACAGTCACAGTCATAGTAATGCTTTTTTCAATGAGGCAGCATTGCATTCTCTGTATTGAATCCTTATAGCTAGCCTACGTCTTCAAAATCAGCCTAATCATTCACAATCGTAGTGGAGCATTATATGGACGTGGCAGGTGGGACAGCAATCCATGGACAAGGTCCGGGAATCTCTTGCAATCCCGTGATTTAGGATTCTAGAGTTGGATGCCCCAGGGATTAGATTGGGAGACAGCGAGGGGGGAAAGGTTGTCAAACAGTCGCAGCTCTGTCATTGCTCATCCATACCTTTTGACACACTCAAGATTGGGCGGATCATTTCCATCAGGTGGGCAGCATGAGCCGTTATAAATAATCCTCTCTCCGTGACCAAAGCCCCAATCTCCTTTCTTCTCTCCTCTTTTCCTCTGCGCGTTTTCTTTTCTGAAACCGCTTCTGTTCGCTCTTCTTTCTGTTCTGACTGGGTTCTTACGCCGGTCTTCTTCTCCGTGCTCCCTACTTATGTCTCTCACTAACCTACTGCCTGCTACTATCAGCAACTCAGCGAGAATCAGCCTCCTCTTGACCTGAAAGGAGAGCTCCTGGCAGCTTGATCTCAAAGAATATGGTCTCCACCAGTTAATCATGCAATGCTTCTTCACTATGATCATGGATAACCCAGCTGCTTGCTCGGATGCTCTGAAAACCACTGCGGACCAGTGGGCAGGCTCAAGGGCACCGAAGCAGACTAACTTGACAACAGCACTGACTTGGACTCTTCTTTGTCTTCACTCCCATGGGTCTGAGCAACGTGCCAACAACAGAAGAGCTCGATCCCAAGAGATAGTTTGCTTCTGATTGATTCCCCGCTAAGCACGGCATTCCTTGCTTTGCACGATGAATGGCCGAAAGCGCAAAGGGTGGCATTCCACCGGGCCCATCCGGGGCGGAACAACGTGGATCCCGACGCCTGTCACAGTGAAAGTTGGAAACCCCTTTCCGCCTGCTAACCTAACGGACCGACTGACTTGCTTCTCCTGTGTCTCTGCTAAGATTACTATTACTGCTCAGATCTGGTAAAATAACTTACTGAAAAGTTATACGCCAGTCCCCATCTGACTTTGATATCTCCAGTCTTTCTTCACCGAATCTGGGGTTGCTGCCTTCCTCCACGCCCGTCCCCATTCCCGGCATCTTCCATCCCTTTGTGCCTCCACTCACCGGCCTTTCCAAGCGATCGAAAATTCCCTCTTTATGGAAAACTAAAATAAGAAATAAAATACACGATCCTGGCCAAGGGTATCTCGTACCACAGTGTATGGTGCACTATCTCAAGGTATGTCAGTCTTTGTTTCCTTACAATCTGCTCCCCGCCGCCTCTCCCCGTCGCTATTGGGTCTGTTGCACGCCTCGCTCTCTTGTGGCCACGCACTGCAACTAGCCGACATCTACTCCGTCCTGATTTTACGGAACCACTGCGCATTGCGAAGCTTTCCTTTTGGTCCTTGCTATTCTCTTTTTTAGCTTATATTATCTTCCACGTTTATCTATAACCTTGTTGTGCTGTTGCTCCCCGTCCAGTTCAATGTCGCCCTCTGGAGCTTGGCAGCTCCCACCACCCGCGGTCATTCGCTGACCGGGCTATTTTCCACCAGACGCTCTCTTGTTTCCTGCGCACGGGTCCCGTGACCTCCCATCCCTCGCAGTCTCTCAACCTGCCAGCTGCTATTTCGGGACTGGCTACCATCGTCCGCTCGCGAGTCGGCATTTTGATAGTCCAGCCTTGTCGGTATGTATATCTTTCTTTCCTATCTTACTCATAATTTTTTTCCATGATGGCATGACCCATATCTGTAATGCATTGACCTACTTCCATTTGTCTTGCTTTGGGCGCTCCGCGTTGGTTGATCTGTTTCGGGTGCTTCGCCTCGGTCGTGTCGCAGACCAAGGCGCGCGACAAGTGACTCTCCAACCGACGCGTCAGATCTCTATCATCCATCGCGATCTATGGACCTGAACTGGTTCAATGCGTGATGTGCGATGATGAAGCTTCTATTGTTCCTCCATTCCTTACCGGTCGCACGTTGAATGATGGAAACGTTGCATTTGTGTCATTTTCTCTGACAGCTCCTTTTGCCTTGCAGATGGGTTGGTAAAACCGCACGACATGAATGCCTGGCCCCTTGACGCCTCGAGCCTCCCAACCCATGAGAATGGTGCTTTTCATCAGGCAACCATTGATCCCTCCGCGGCCTTCCTCCACAACTCCCCTACTCCCGACCCAAATCAGTTCCAGCGCATGTTCAATGGCGTCCCCAGAAATGCGTCTCCTGGATTCGCCAACCCTAACCAGGTGATTCCATCGAAACGAGCGCGCCCAGAAGATGGAATCTCGATGTCGCCGAGGCAAGCTCCCGGAGGACTAGCTTCCCGTTCGCAGACGCCCCAGCAGGTTCCTTATCCTGGATTTCCAGGCCCTGTCAATGGAACTCCTCAGTTTGCCCATCCGGGCCAATATCAACATCTCCAACAAGGTGCACCCGCAAATGTTTCGCAGTCCCCAATCATGCAAGATTTTGACCAACAGAGAATGGGAACAGCTTCTCCAAGCCCTTTCTCGCCAGCCGGACCCCATGTCGGAACCCAGATGTCTCCTTCGCAATCCGATCATCCAAGTCGGGTGAATACTCCCCAAAATGCTTCATTCATGCCGGGCCAACATTTCCCCCAAGGAATGGCATCCGGGTTCTCGCCGGCCCCCGCCATGACTTCCGCGCCCGTACAAGCGCCAATGCAGACGCAACTCGGTGGTATGCCACCAGGATACCAGCAGGCACTCGCCGCCCAACAACAGCAACAACGAATACACGCCATGCAGATGCAGGGGCAAAATCGCGCGATGAACATGAATCCCGCAATGGCTGGTCGCCCAATGGTAGCAGGCATGAACGCCATGGCGAACCCCCAGCAAATGGCAGCCATCAGACAGATGCAGCAAACCATGGCGAAACCACCAAATCCTGAGGGCTTCATGCGATCTTTACAAAAGTTCATGATGTCAAGGAATTTGCCTCTTGATCCCAATCCCATTGTATCAGGTCGCCCGATCAACCTCGTGCAGCTTTATGCGACTGTAATGAAAATGGGCGGCTCAAAGAAGGTCACGGCTACAAATATGTGGCCAATAATAGCTACACAGCTGCAGTTTCCTCCAGTGCAGTTCCCCATGGCAGTTCAAGAGATTCGAGATCTTTACCAGCGAACACTCGCTGCTTACGAGCAGGCTTTCCTGAGCAGTCAACAAAAACAGTTTGCCGACCCAACTCAGCAACCTTCTGTACCGCGACAACCGAGTGATCCATCTGGCATGCAATTCCAGTCTCCCGCCGTCAAGCAGGCGCAAGGCTTTGAAGGTCCTCAGCAATTAGGCCACGGCACCCCCGTTAGTGCGTCAACACCGAACAGCGCCCACCAAGGCGCGGTCAATGGTTTCGCAACTCCCACGCCAGGCAAGATACAGAGCAAACAACAACATAGCCAACACCGCCTCAGCGTTTCGCGCTTATCCCAACCACCTACCACCCCTCACGACCTCAATGGGCAAGCATCAACGCAGTCCCCCGTCCCGTCAGAGAAGGGACCGGGATCGGTTGTCGAAAAACCTACCGAGGAGATTGATCAATCATCTGACCGGCCTCTTGGACATCCAATACCAGAAACCTACAAGCCAGTGATACTCTCAGACCATAAGTCCCATGGGCCGATTACCATCGGCGAGATTTACCAGCTTGGAGAAGAGATCTCACGGCTCAAGCCGAATATACCGTCATTTGCCGAGCTAGGAGTAGTCGATATACATGCTTTGACGATGGGGATCAAGTCCGGCATGCATGCAGAAATGCGCGTGGCACTTGACGCACTCGTCTCCATTTCTTCCTCCGATCCCCCGATTCAACTATCCTTGGATAACTGCGATGACTTGGTTGATAGCCTGATAGAGTGCGCGGAAGATCAAGCCGAGTTTCTCGCAGAGCATGCGCCAGAGGTCTCCGATATGATGCTACTGCCGTCCTACGAGGAGATAAAGCGTGGATGTCACTCCGAATGGACGTCTCTAGCCGCGGTTGCCGAGTTCGGAAGTACCGAGTACGAACTGGATCGGGCCGTTGATAGGCTCATCTGTATTACCACCATTCTGCGCAACTTTTCTTTCATCGAGCCTAACCACGGCATATTATCAACACCTCCCGTTGTCGAATTCATCTCGACCATCATCCGTTACCTTGCCACTAGAAACATGCTCCTCCGAACACATCAGAACACGTTGGACTTCATGAAGGACACTGTCATCTACCTGAGTAATGTGGCCCAGGCCATTCATTTACCAAGTAAAGAGGAGGCACTCTGTCTCCTCCAGTTTCTTCTGTCGTTCGCTCCGTTCCCTGGACCAGCTGCTTCACCGGACGGTGTCATGTTCACAGCCTATAACCCCTCCATTCACAAATACACTCCCGCTGCTGTTGATAGTTTGGCCAAATTATTGGCGCGTGACGAACCAAACCGGACGTTCTTCCGTTCGATATTTTCAAGCGATGGAGCCTCCGCCGCTCAACAAGAGCTTTTGACCCGCACATTCGGTCTTGCTATCTGCCCAGTTCCGAATCAGCCTAGAAAACCTCTGGCGATAGCAGACATTCGCAAAGTGTTCCTCATGCAAGGGCTTTTGGCTGCTGACATTCTGTCAGGTTTTGCTGAAGGATCAACCGCCAAATCTTGGCTTGAATCAGTGGATGGGTTCGCCATACATCTCCTCCGCCTTTCTTGTATCCTAAGCACGGAGCGCGTTCCTCCGCCGCTACAGAACTCCCGCCAAACCCACGCTGCGAGGGCGCAGGCGGAAGCTGAGGCCGGTGCTTATGGTGCCATCATCAACCGAGGATTGGCGATTCTCCAGCGCCTGGCCGAGACATCGAAACATGCGGACACCGACTCGAACTTGCGGTTTGCGTCCGGCATTCTTCCCAAAAAGGAGAGCCTACTGGGCGCACTACTGATGCATAACGTCGACCCCGGCGTTGTCCGGCAATTGATCACATATGCACGGCTTGCGGAATGATGAAACCACGTCTATTATTTGTTTGTCTATTTTCTAGCGACGGCATTGACTTATTCCTCTTGCAATTACAAACTTGACAATTCCTCATTTCTGCCGTGTCTTCTATTATATCTTTCAGTAAACTATTACCTATTTCTCAGAGTATAGTCATGCTGCTTTTCACTTCGTCTGGCGCCGGTGGAAAACGTATTTGTGAGGCGTGACAATGTGTATCCTTTTTATCTGTTGCTATTCGTTGTCTGTACAATGCAGTGCTCAATACCCTCGGGCAACCCTGGACACAAGGAGGTCTTATGACATCTTAATGTTCAATCTATTTATCCCTCTATATATCGGGTTTATATATCCTTAGAAACGATATCCGATCACCGTTCTCTTGGTCGTTCATCTATATCACTGGCATGACCCGGTGCCTGGCAAGACAAGGTGAAGAGTGGCCACTTATGAATCCTATGATACGACGAATATGAAGATAGATCGAACAGCCATGAGATCATTGAATATGCACTATTACATACAGAATGCCTAAAAGCCACGCCAGTAATACAGAAGCCAAGAGAGACTGGAGAAGGAAAATAATAGATAGGAGATGGAAAAAAAAAATAGGAAATAGAAGAAACATAACTCCTGGCAGAATGTCAAGGAATACAGTAGTAGGAAATGGTACACACACATCGATGGAGAGATGGCGATGAGGAGGATGATAGACAGGTGGATAGATAGTACCTATCTATACCCAGCGAGATATAAGGAGATCGGGGCCTGAATGTTGGCCTCTCGTCTCTGGGTTGTGTTTTCTTTTTGAACCATATAGGCATTCGTTTTGACCTCAATTTTTTGAGGTCAATTTTTGTTTCGGGGATGAGAAGCAGGAGGATGAGTTCGAGATAATAGGTCGTGTATTAGGACGTAACTGGGTGAGACGGAGTCGTAATCACGCTTAGAAGTTACGCTCAAGGAGGAACTGTTGTATCTCAGGTTTCCGCCAGCCCTGTTTGAATCGAACGTTAGCTCTCGGAATTAAAGCCGCGCTTTGGTACTAAAAAGCGCGTACCTTGACAACAATATGCCCATTCAGCCGGTTGACGGTGATATCTGCGCTCTTTGGGGCATTACGCTCGCCTGACTCGAGTCCCAAGTATCGTGCAAGATCATTCCTCATAGCATCCATGTCACCCTCTGTCTTCTGGATCTTTGTCTGCTGCTTGGTGCCACCGGCCTTGGTAACGAGATAAACGGGAAGTTGGTTTGAAGGTGTTCGGCGGACGAAGTAGGGGAGGTTTCTGAGCTGGAGGTTGGCGGCTGCCGGGGGAGGAGTGATGGTTGAGGTGTTTTCCTTGACTGTTTGGGATTGGCGTTTCAGTTGGGCGAGGAATGTACGGCGCTGCTGCGTAGAGATGGATGTCTTTGATGTGGCACGTTGGAATTGGAAAAGTGTTTCTAAGGTAGAGGTTAGTATAGGACAGACAAAGCAATCTCTGC
The DNA here is from genome assembly GCF_047715775.1 of Aspergillus undulatus. Classification (NCBI taxonomy): domain Eukaryota; kingdom Fungi; phylum Ascomycota; class Eurotiomycetes; order Eurotiales; family Aspergillaceae; genus Aspergillus; species Aspergillus undulatus. Next base: position 202,483 of record NW_027396648.1, read on the forward strand.
ATATCCGCGATTTAGATCCGTGGCTATATGCTGGGTAATATAGGATCGGTGGCTAACGGAATGGCTATGACGTACGAGAGCTGAGGAATCTAGACTGGAGGCATTGAGAAGACACTGAGCTACGTATCCCTGAGGAAGCAACAGGCTGCGCAGCGCGTTGTAGATAGCTTGACACCACCGTCGACTGCTTGCGAACGGCGGACGCTGCTAGAGACTGCATGAAGGAAGCCATCTGTGCAGAGGAGGATGAGGAGGGAGAAAGCCGCAGATTCTGCGCTAGAAGCCCTCCGAGGGAGAATGGACCACGAGGATAGAGGGCGAGGAGGGATGGAGGAGGAAGAGGCACTCGATGATGGTCTGATTGATATCGAGACAAGCAAGGACTTTTTGCTCGGGAGCGGAATCCGTCGCGCTAATCCCAGAGAGGCCTAGCGCCCAGACCAACCCTCCCGCCCACATTTTCTGAATCTGAAAAGCCGCACACTTTGCTCCTCACCAACGGCAACGACGAAGACACCGTTCCCCTACCCTCCCTCCACCACCCTCCCGGTCTCGCTCCTGTCGCTGTTCGCCATGGCAGCTAACGCCCCTCCTTCCGCTGAGACCCTGCTCAGCGGCGCCGCCGCCCACAAAACCGCTGAAGAGATCGCCAACAAGTACGACCTTCTGCCCAAGCTCATTCCCTACCTCGACCGTCACCTTGTTTTCCCCCTGCTCGAATTCAGCTCTGGCCAGGATGATGACTCAGAGATTGTCCGCGCGAAGTACGAGCTCTTGAAGCACACCAACATGACCGACTATGTGGCCAACCTGTGGCAGGAAATCAACAACTCCGACACAATCCCCGACGAGTTTGTGAAGAAGAGAGAGGAGGTTCTTGCCAAGCTGCAACACTACCAGGATGAGAGCGAGAAGATCACCGAGTTACTGCAGGACGAGGCCGTTGTGGGAAATCTGCGGAGCGATAAGGTTGCCAATTTGAAGTTCCTCGAGGAGCAGCATGGAGTTACGGCCGAGATGGTCAACAGTCTCTTCGACTACGGTCGGTTCCAATACAGCTGCGGTAGCTACGGTAATGCCGCTGAGCTACTCTACCAATTCCGTGTCCTCTCTACCGATAACGACAAGGTCGCCTCGGCCACATGGGGTAAGCTGGCCTCAGAGATCCTTACCACCAACTGGGAGGCTGCCATGGAGGAAGTTCAGAAGGCCAAGGATTCGATCGAGACAAGGCTCTTCAACAACCCTGTTGGCCAACTTCACAACCGCTCATGGTTGATCCATTGGTCCCTCTTCCCCTTCTTCAACTACGACCCCGCCCGCGACGTCCTCACCGATCTCTTCTTCTCCCCCGCCTACATCAACACCATCCAGACCAGCTGCCCCTGGATTCTCCGATACCTCGCTGCCGCTGTCATCACGAACCGGAATCGCGCCCACAAGAACAGCAGCGCATACCAGAAGCAATTGAAGGACCTGATTCGCGTCGTTCGCCAGGAGGGCTACGAGTACTCAGACCCCATCACCGATTTCATCAAGGCGCTGTACGTCGAATTCGACTTCGAGGAGGCTCAGAAGAAGCTTGGTGAGGCCGAGGAGGTGCTGCGCAGCGACTTCTTCCTCGTTTCCGCCGCCGACGCTTTCGTCGAAGCCGCCCGACACCTCATCTCTGAGAGCTACTGCAAGATCCACCAGCGGATTGATATCAAGTATGTGGCCGAATCTCGCGGAGCGAAAAGATGCAAGAGCAAAGCTAACAACTACTTAGGGACCTGTCTACCCGCCTCGGCCTCAACCAGGACGAGGGTGAGAAGTGGATTGTCAACCTGATCCGCGACACCCGGGTCGACGCCAAGATCGACTACAAGGAGGGCACAGTCATCATGAACCACCCCCCTCAATCCGTATACCAGCAAGTCATCGAGAAGACAAAGGGTGCCTTCTTCCGGACGCAGGTCCTCAGGTACGTCGATAATACAGCCCCGTCTCCCTTTACAGATATAGCGAAGCTAATACCTCTTACAGCGCGGCTGTTGCGAAATAAACAACTCGCGTCACGTCTTCTGTCGTTTTTGAACCCTCCAAAAGAAATCCTCTTTTCCTCTATTCCCTTCCCGGACCTTTAGGCTGCTGGTTTCGTTCATGTTGGTAGTATTCCCCTGAACCTGTGTATGCGCGGGGCATGGGCATCTTCTTGAATGATATGATGGGAACGGAACACAGCAAACTGGACTGGGAGTGGCATCAGGCCGGCGTTCAGGTGGTCCCGCTTCGCTTCGCTTTTGACTTTTCTCCTTACCTTGATCTCTTACCTACCTACCTTGATTTCCCTATAACCTCCCGTCCTCCCCGTCTGGTGTAATCATGTGATGTGAGGGTCTTCACGATCTACGTACTCACGACCTCAAAATCATCATCCAATCCGTCCTCTTTTTATCTTCCTCATTCCATGTATTGATTGATCGATGTTGTTACGAATGATCTATAGAGATGATGAGAGTACATTCTTCGGTATTTGATTCCACTTCCTCTTTAGTAAATCACGTAGGTTTCTTGGGAACTATGTATTAGAACCCTAGACACATATTTCATTCTTGATCTTCGCAAATCGCAATGCAGCCCGTTGCGGTGCCGTTTGACAAACGTTTTACGTACCTAGTAGGTATCTTCCATCTTCTATTATATACATGTCGGAAGCCTTCAGGTTACAGCACTATCAAGTAGCATGACACCTTGCTCATTGCTAAGAGCAGATAAAACGCTGAGAGTGACAAATGGATATTGAGCAAGAGAGTCGAAATCTAGAACGGGGATATCTCTGGTAGCTCGAATTCGAGAAACGATGAAGAGTGCAGCCCAGGTGAGATGACAAAGAAAGCAAACGCGGTCCCACGTATAGAAAGGCAGATAGGTTAAAAAGACGACGCAAGATGTCTAAAAAGATAAAAGCCGAAACACCGTGAAAGCTATGCCGAGACGGGACTTTGTTCCCTAACAAGAAATGAGACCTTCTCACTGATGAATCGAGAGTAAGTGTGTTGAGGTCGTGAACTAGGAACTTGGCGTAGTTCCGGGGTGGATATGTATAGAGAGCGGCAGTTCGAGGGGGAAAGCGCTATCAGAGCAGAAAAAGGTAGAAAGGTAAAGTGGTATCCGGTGGAATGCGACGCTGAGGAAACAACAACTATGGATTAGCTGATGCGGAAGACTCAGCTCATCATCGACCGTGATAGTCTCCTGGCCGCCTGCGTGGAGGGCCTGAGGGAAGCCGAACGGGAATGATTTCGTTGATGTAGGGTTCTGATTGTGGGTTGGAGTCGCCGGCCATCCGGAGTGCCTCTTGTCGTTCGTATTCCCGCGACATGATCGCGAGGTCGTTTATTTGTTCCTATGAGGAGGTCAGTTTTCGAATTCTTGACGACAACGTCGAGAGGAAATGGATAGGGGCAGAAGAACAGGAAGACATACTCTTGTCAGTGGTACGCCAACAATCAAGTAACCTTCGCGCCCCTTTTGATCTCAGAAAGCTCAAGTGGTTAGGGTGTGTGTTTCCTTATATATGGCTGCGGAAAAATGAATCCTTGGAGTCATGTCGGAGGTTTACCTGGTAACTGTATGGCCGGACGGTTGCGGACGGTCCCAGGAAGTACTGGATCTGGCCTAATACAATCTGACGGGAAAGTCCATATCCTGGCAGCCAGTACTGTTGGACCTGAGACATCTTTTTTTGTCTCTTTGGGAAAGTGTTCTCTGTGGGAGTAGCTGTCGTACGTATGTATGCGTGTGGCTAAATGAGTTAACCCGCTTTGAAAGCAGGTACTATCATCCGGGATGACGGCGGCAGTGATGGTTATGAGGGCCTCGTAAGCAAACACATACAAGCACCTTTTATATAGGTATATATACTTCTCATATTCCCTCCATGCAAGGGAGTATTAGTAAAAGGAATGAGGAACGGAAACGGTCAGCGCCTCTACGTGGAGTATACCCTCCAAAGTCGGCGACGCCCAGGAGTCGGGATGACTCGCTGATCAGCATGGTCTAATAAACAATCAGCAACAGCAATAGAGACCAGGGCAACAGGAGAGCTCACTATGGATCCTGTGACAGACAGATGAACAATAGAGCGAGCTACGAGGGCTGTTTCTGGTCTGCTGTTCATGTCGGATCCCGGCGAAACCGCCTCACTCTTTTATCCAACCCTTTTGCGCCGGTAATAAAATTAACAAAAGTGAGGCTTGAACCACAATAGAGCTAGGCTCATTTCAACAAATCGAAGCGGTTTCTAGTATTACTAGTAAACCGCGAGCGTCGTCCTGGTTCCTTGACCCCCTTGGCCGATTCTGCGGTGAACCTTCTCCCTGCATCTAAAGTAATCCGCAGGTTTTATGTGTGATGCCGTGGCTCCAGGAATGGATCATTGAGAGTCCATCTCGCAGCTCCTCTGCGGTGCGTCCCGCATTCTTCGTCTAGTGAGATTACGGACAGGTTGCAGATATCTGCCATCCAATCCTCGAGATCCAAATCTCTCGACCAAAATGAAGTGACATTTGAGTAAACGGATGCCGATGGGATAGAATCTTGAGGCGTAGATCCAAAAGGAAAAAAGACGTTAGGTTCAGCCTTCCCGTAGCTCGAAAAAGGGCCAATCAAACTAGAGCGCAGCTTTGAAGGATCGCATATTTCTTTTTCTAGCGAAGCTCCCGGACTCTCCGCTCTGCTGGGTCGTGATGCTCGGCCTTAGGGTGCCAGGATGGGCGCGCTGTTGACAAGCTGGACAAGGATCGTGCGAAAACCGAGTTTCGACACTGTATGCAGGGCGCCATTTTTGGAAAGATGCTTGGCTTTTTCCAGCGCAGTGTTTATGAACAAAGCCGGAGTGAATAGAACCGCGCGCAAGGATATGCTACGGTCGCAATTGGCTCCTCAAGCCATTGTACCTTGAGGGTCATCTATGTTGTCTCGTATTGGAGTTTCCATGCATGCTTCTCCAGCCCACCTTGTTGTCGGACAAGACGCAACATTTGTTCGAGAGCGACATATTTTGAGTGACCCCACAACGGCGAAGCTCGCCGGCGAGGTTACTAGCAGCGCCGCCAATTACTTGGTGTTTTGCTGTTTGTCTATGCTGCTGCATAAAAGCACAGTAGTAGTTTGTACGCGACGACCACACGGCGAACAGGTATAGGCGGCCTATGAGTCTCACTAAAGAGAACTGTCGAGACATGTGCACCGCTCGTTGTTCCAATCCACATTTTCTGCATATAAGTCCGCGGAAGGAAACGCGAGTACTGTTTCTCTCGAGTTGGAGGATTAATATGGCTACTGAACATGGACGAGGCCCTCGTTGACAGGGTCTAGACCAATACGTTGGATGCTTTGGGCTGATCCGACTCAATTTGATCGGCGTACTCGACCGTCTGGACTCTGAATTCTGGAATCCTGCAGCCCGGTCTGGACGATTAGAAGCTGGGCCAAATCAGTTGTGGATCAGGAAAGGCACTCGTCCGTCACGTTAAGATGGCCCAAGCTCGACTTGACGGAGCAGTGACTGACAGGCCTTGGATTTGCCACATTTGCGTTCCAGGATAAGCTCTCAGCCAGTGGCTAGTGCGGCAGATCTAAACGTCTCCCATCGCATGTCCAATACTGCTCCTTATCTGTGGCCTGTTGTCTTGGTGACGCATGTAGAAAAGTCTACCAGTCAGAGGGGCTCCTCTCCGAAAGCAGGTCACCGCCGGCGTGCTCACGCTCCTGGCAGATGACTTGGTACCTAGCTCTGGCCCAAAGGGACATGGATGTTGATGGCATCAGGCGGAGACGCGACCGAAGGCGCTTGGCCTATCGGCAAGGAAGTATGTTGCCTTTGCAGCCTTATTGGGGCGATAAGCTGGTAACTCCCGAAGGAAAGTGTTCGTGTGATAGCTGTTGCACTGAGATGACAGCCTTATGGAGGCGAAAGTGAAGCGCTGTGGCGAGTATTAGAAGCCAGTGGTTTGACATTGTTAACACGGAAGGAGGATGACGGGAAAGGGGCGAAGGGGGAAAAAGGAAACATGACAAGCATTGACAAGGCGGGCCTTATGAAGGCACCTTGGAAAAGAAGAATCCTCAGTACAATGAGAGATCTCAAACAACCATGCATCAGAAGCTTTGTATATTACTGTCTATCTCGTTCTCGTAATTCATGCCAAACAATCATCTCAACTTCATACTGGAACCGGTTCTATGAGAAGTTACTGCTTACTCCGGGGGAACGTAAGGATTGATGAGCATATCACTGAACCTGCAGTGATAACAATCATGAGCAAACGAGAGCTAAAGCATAATCAGGGTTGCGACTTACTTCTCTAGTTTCTCCTTGCCTCGGACCTCTTCAACGAGTAACGGCATCCTGACAACGTTGAAGTCTTCATAGAGCTCTTCAATTTGCTCCAGATACTTCTTCTGCATCTTCCTCCGCGCATTGCATTGCTCACAATCACTGCCTTGTTTGGGGAATAGGAGCTGGTTGACGACTATGGAATGCGTGTCGATTTGATAGCTTGTCAACTCCTGGATCATACGCTCCGTCTCGTACAGAGACAAGAACTCTGCGATGCAGACGCAAACAAAAGTGGTCATGTCGGGGTTCTTGAACTGGGTGTTGACTTCGCCGATGGTCTCTCTCAGTGACTCCATTTTCTGCAGAAGCTCATCAAGGTTCTGGCCACCGGGCAATCCACCACGGGCACCAAGGATCGAGTTCAACATGGGCCCAAATTGAGATGATAGCTGCGACAGCTTCGCGAGAGCTTTTTCGAGAACCGTGGGGAACTGGAGGAAGCGGAGGGTGTGGCCGGTAGGGGCAGTATCAAAGACAATGACCTCATAGGACAGAGACTTGACCTGCTTGAGGACTTCGGCGAATGACATGGCCTCGTCGACACCGGGAATCTACCATCGTCAGTAATGGCCTCAGGAAAATCGGGTGAGTGGAGCAGCGCTACATACACTAAAGGCGAGGTCCTGCATCATGTTCCCAACACCGAGTCCAGCCATGGGGTCGTCACCCTGCCCGTCGCCGTTCGCTAGAAGATCCTGGATACTGCCGTTGGGGTCGACTTCCATCGCGCTGAGATTGGTGTACCCATCAACAAGACGGGCCTCTTTCCCAAACTTCTGGCCAAAAGCATCACTGAGGTTGTGCGCGGGGTCGGTGGAGATGAGCAGAACGGATTTGCGAGCTTTGGCAAGCTGGATGGCAAGGGAACACGATGTGGTGGTCTTCCCAACACCTCCTTTTCCACCAACAAAGATCCATCGTAATGTTTTCTGGTTGACGATCGACTGAAGCGTAGGCTCCATAAGGTCGTCGTCCTGGACAATCGCGGTCGAGGACATACTGAGCGGCTTGATAACGATGATTCAACGACGGCTTGGTGAATTTGGCGACTGCTGAGAAAGATACAGTCAGATGGCAATGGTCCAAAGCCTGGGTGTGACAGTCGCACCAAGTGCTGTGCGCTCTGGGTCTTCCCCGCAAAGGTCAAAAGTTCTGGCTGAAGCTTCAGGAAGCGGAAAGAAATCTGGAGAATAGTGTCTAGCGTCTGGCGTCTGACGTCTGAGCGGCACCGGCACAACGAGAACGGTAGATAATTGTTTGCCTAGCGCACGGCTAATGTAGTCAGTGCTGTGTGGAACAAGCGTCCTTGTAGCCGCTGCCAAAGTGACACGTGCAGAGGCCTTCCTGCCTCAGGCTGTTGTGGGATACCCCACCAATCTCCCTATGGACTGTGCTTCCGGGTCCCTGGAAGTCAATCTCGACTTTATACTTGGGGAACAGAGGCTGAACCTGCTGCGCAATCTATACAAGCTATATCTGGTCGTATTGACCATTCCAGGTCAGGCTATCAGCCGCTGCTAACATCTCTGCTGAAGCGCTTGGATACCCCACTGAAGGTATACTCCGGAGAGCTCGTCGGTAGCCTCCGACACAGCAAGAGCGGACTGACCAAGATAAAACCCCGGGCAAAGTACCTACTCCTACCTCCTGCAATTCTCTTCTTACCTTAGGCTCCAAATACTCTCGATATCTCCACCTCTACTTATGGACGTTGGTTCCACAACCCCTTCTTCAAGTGACCAGCTGGGCAAAGTCGCAACCCGTCTCAGTCTACACCAAAACCACCTTCTCGCGCCCTCCTCTCCCCGCTCACCATCAACCTCAGCACAATCGCAATCACAACAAAAACAACATAAGCAACCCACAATGTCTCGCGACCCGATAACCTGCCACGTCCTAAACACCCTAACAGGCACCCCCGCCGCAAACCTTCCCGTCATCCTTACGCTCCTCTCAACCCCCTCAAACCCCTCCGCGCAAGACGTCGCCTTCATCGCAACAACAAACGCAGACGGCCGAGTCGCGAACTGGGCACCCCTGAGCAACAGTACAGACGAAAGCACAGCGCAGTCACAGTCAGCCAGTGCCACAGTCGCCGAAGTCCTGTCGACCCTCCCCGCATCCGATAGCAAGACAAACTGGGCTCTAACGTTCAACGTTGGACCCTGGTTTGAGGCGCAGGGCGTTGAGAGCTTTTGGCCGGAGGTCGAGGTCAAGATTACGGTTAAGGGGAGGGGTAAGGAAGGTCTGGAGGGGTGGAGGCATTATCATATTCCAGTGTTGTTGGGACCTTGGAGTTATTCGACGTATCGGGGGTCGTAAATGTGATATCGAGCTGGAGCGTTTCGGAAACTATCGCCTTTCGGTGGCTTGAGGCGGGGTATCTACCTTGGTGGTTATAGATTGGTTATAGATACCAAATTGAAATATCGATCTTGATCTTGATCTTGATCTTATCTCGTTATCGATTGTTTACATGCGGAGTGGATGTCAAAACCTCGGGAGGATATGATGTACGTGGAGCCTCGAAGTATATGCTCCAAACATATATATAGATAGATCTTAGTTCTATGCCGTATGAGCCGTATGAGCAGCATCAACGTATCAGCACATCGACAAATCACGGCATTGGCAAGAAAGAGGTCGCAACCTCAAGCTTAAGTCTAGAGCCAACTAGCACTCAGTCATACAGCGCAGGCAGGGAGTACAATCTGACAGTTCTTTTCTTCAGAAACAACGGAGTATCTACAAAGGTCAAGTCTCATCGTTCTTTCTTGATTTCAATGCTCGTTTGTTTGATGCGACTCCTAGTTGAAGGCAGAACACGCGTCTCCAGACTCCAGAAGACCCTATATCAAACGTCGCCTAAGCAGTCTGGGGCAGGCGAGGTCCCGGGTGGCTTGCCGTGTCAGAACTAAAAGATAGGCTTGCATGAAAGACCCATGTCCAGGGTCCTATTTGACGGATGTTCAACTTGCTACTGATAGTCTCTCGACTACTGATACTGAGGTGCCAACTGCATCAAGATCTGCTTATCAGTCTGTACCTCACGGAGTAGTATCCTTCTACAGTCGCATTCTCCGTCTGCCCGGATCTCGGCAAGTGTCTATTCCGGTCTGAGTGGCAAGATCGATACTTATCTGGCCGCCGCCGAGACGAAGCCTTTGTGCTCACGTGATACAGGGTTGAAGACGGCAAGGTTCTAGAGGCATTGCGTCATCAGCTGCAGCAACCAATTAGACGGTGGTCGAGTGGTTTGATATCCTTGAAAAAAGCCGCTAAGGAACGAAAAAACGTCCTGAATGGCTGAATGCGGAAAGCGGTTGTGAGCGGCGATATCGAAAGAGCAAATGAATGGTTGAACTGTAGTGGGCCAATAGTCCAAGCGACCTGTCAGTGGACACCCGCCCCGGCTGGTCCGACACCTTCAGGTCCACAGGGACAGATAAAATTCCTCGTCGTCACGGTGAAGTCATCCGTCCATTCAACCCCCTTCCTACGACTGTATCGGCGACAAATCTTGGAAAGCGCAGTCTCGACCTGTTGCTGTAGCTGATACCCTCTGGATCTGCCTGATATTTACCTTCTGTATCCCTTGGATCCTTCACATCCTTTGTGGTTGACTTCTGTGCGATCAAGTTGTGCGCACAATTCCAACAATCCGACTCGAGGTTGCGTCATCACATTGGCGCAAAGAATTGCCGGAATCCACCATCAAAGGTCGAAGACCGTCCTGCGACTCTCTCGATTCCGGCCAATCAGGACGCGACTGCCTGTCCTGTTTTTCTGATTTTTTCATTCATAATCAAGATCCCATTGTGCGTGGGAACTGTGAAGTTAAGACGGTCGCAAGGCCGAGTAAGAGGGAGAAAAGCGAAGATCAAAAAGTCAAAGGCCGGGCAGTCTGGAGACGACCGCACTATCGGCAGAAGTTTGGCTCGAGATTGAGAGTTGCAACGCGGCAGACAGACTGGCTTTTGTACGAATCCAGGGTTGCAGGAATCGAGGAGCTGCCGCTTACCTCATAGTCGACCGGCTCCCCTCTTTCTCGCTCTTTCCCCTAAATTTATTGCAATTCTCCCTGTCCAACCCAGACTACGTCACAACTTCTTCTTTCCTTCTTCACTACTCCATCATCTTCAAGCATCATACCCAGTGACTTCCGCCCTCTGGGGTACAACCACTGCAATTACTCTGCACTATTCACTAATGCACGGATATCTAATCTGTTTTTATTGATTTCTCACAACGTCACCTTTTTCAACTGTTCTTCCTGCCTCACGGTTCTCGACGCGCTCCCGTGCGAGACTTCGAGAGAGACTTCGACAGATCTCGGTGTCCCTTCGCTTTTTGACTGTAATTCTCTTTGTTAATTATTGCCTTTCGCCACTTCGCCTAATCGGTCTTGGTTGCTTTCTCTTCCTACACTTTATCGATTTTTTTTTTTTCTTTTTTCTTTTTCTTTTTTTTTTGGCCTCGGGGGACCACGGATCTCTTGCGGCCTCCTTATTCAGCCATTATATCAAACCGATTGCGGGGGGACTATGTCTGCCGCTGTGGCTACGGCAGTTACAACGACCCTCCCCAATAATCCCAGTGCGCATACAACAACAATGGACGCAGAAAGGGCCAGCGTCAAGATGGACAATGGTGAGTTCTTTCAAACCTGGTACACTGTGTTTGATCTATGGTTTGTGTGGCACTCTTTCCGAGTTGGATGTTGTCTCTTTCCCTCGACGTGGCGGGATGACCTCATACAATAAGGATTGTCTTTCTGGATGACGTCGCACAGCTACCACTACCCTCTTTCACTGCGCGTTGTCGCGACTTCGCTTTCTTTTCTATACTGACGTGTTATTGCTCCTACAGAGCCCTCATCAGATACCAAAGAACAGAAGCCAGATGGCGAATCCAACAACTCATTAGCACCTCCTCCACGGCCTAACCCAACAGCCGCCACCGATACCCCCGACTACTTCAACTCTGTTCACAACCCTTTCGCCCTGGAGCCGAACCCCTTTGAGCAGTCCTTTGGGGGTTCTGGCGAGACACCGGGGAAGTCGATTCTCCCTCCTGTCGCATCAATAACATCGCCTGCCTTACCAGGCGCCACCTCCGCTGGAGGAGCTTACAACTGGTCCAACTCATTGCGCTCGGGTCCTCTGAGTCCCGCCATGCTTGCAGGTCCTGCTGGTGGAAGCGACTACTTTGACAGTATCGGAAGAGGCTTCCCGACGCCAAATGAGTCCTCGCTTCGCACTGGTTTGACGCCCGGCGGTGGAGGTTCTATGTTCCCAGCACCGAGTCCGAACTCTCAGGCTCTTATCAACCAGCTGCAAAACGGAGGCGCAACCCCTTCAACGATTGATTTCCACCGTACAGCTTTCAACGTAGCAGCGAAGAAGAACGGCAATGCGCCGACGTCTAATCCAACTGCTGAACCCGACGTACCTCAAATTACAACTACTATGGAAGTTAAAACAGCTCAACCTGCCGCTGTCGACCCCTTTGGCCACCATGATGCTGCCTCAGACGCTGCCAATGGGTTATTCATGTTAGCTAAGGGTGGCCAACAGTCCGCGAACCAGTTTGCCGCTGTTCCAAACCAGACTGCAATTCCACCACAAACTATTCAGGCCACTGAGATCACAACCCGACGTCAATCGGCCAATGCAAATGGTGTATCAAATGCCACCCGGGAACCGAGCGGCGACGGCTCAGATCCACAGAGCGAAACTAAGCCTGCTGCCAAAGGCAGAGGCAAGAGAAACACGTCTACGAAAGCCACAGGCGCAGCAGCCAAAGGGCGCAAGACAGAAGATCTCAACCAGGGATCAAACAAGAAAACGAAACTTAACAACGGGTCAGCTAGCACAGAGTCTCCTTCTGAGGGCGAGTCAGATGATGAAGACCAGCCCGCGCAGAAGAAGAAGGCCGGCGACGGGAAGAAGATGACAGATGAAGAGAAGCGAAAGAACTTTCTTGAGAGGAATAGGTATGTCTCTAAACACTCTATGTTATCTACTTCTTTTTCTAACAACATTCAAGGGTTGCGGCACTCAAATGTCGACAACGGAAGAAGCAGTGGCTTGCCAACCTCCAGGCTAAGGTCGAGCTGTTTACGTCAGAAAACGATGCGCTTACGACGACCGTTACTCAACTGCGGGAAGAGATTGTTAATCTGAAGACACTATTGCTTGCACACAAAGATTGTCCGGTTTCACAGGCGCAGGGGCTTATCTGGAACCCGAATCCGCCATACACTTGATTTCTTTTAATATTTTCACGGCTTGCATTACTAGTTTATATTTACATGGTGTATCTGGCTACGGGGTGTTCTGTCATGGTGTAACAACGCAAAAGGTTTCGCTTTCTTCAACATGCTCTTATATGACATATCTTTGATGTAGTTGCAACTTGGATCCCTATCGATAGTGGATACTGTAGTAGACGCGTACTCAACTTCGACTACTCGTTCTACCCATCTACCCAGCATGAAGGTTGGATCTGATTCCTCACATCACCCCGCTCGGGGTTCCCCCACACCTGCAGCGACAAGTCCGATTCTACTGTGATATATATGCCAGGGCAGTTTGTCCTTTAGCAGGGTTCCTCGTTGCTAAATGTGATTTCTTCACTGATTTAAACACATGGCTATCCATCGTTATCACTCTGTCGTCCGGCTCTCTCTTAGTACGGAGTATTCAATCAGGATTTGACAATATATCTAAACAGGCACTCCATACATGGACCCCGAAACTCGAACTCGAGCCCAAGTCCACCTATGCAGTTCTGGGCTAGTGAGGCCCGATGGTGTGGTGATATTAGTTGAGATTCGTTGACTCTCTGGTAAAGTGGGTCCGAGTTCATGCATGTAAGCAGCCTGCCAGTCCCGACAGAGGTTTGCTGGTTACTCAGGTTCCTTGGAAGCCTCGGGCTCTGGACATGCATAAGCCATAATTTACTGGGGTAAGCTACTTACCTAGTTCCAAGCGCTTGGTGCGTGGGGGTCGGTACTCGGTAATCATGTAAGCCCAGTCCCAGTCAAGCTATCTAGATGAAGTCCCAGTCTAAACAGCCTAGCCTAATTTACCAGGGTATCTACTAGCAACAGCTGGGAGCTACATTGACACGGACGAATTGACCGTCGACGTGGGTAGATAGATGCAAAAGCAAGCACAATATTGTCAAGATTAAAGAGCCCCATCCCCACCCCCACGCAAGAATAATGGATGCGTCGACTCGTACCTGCAGGTTGACAGCGGTCTAGTCTGAACTGGCGACTGGCAAGCGGCGGACCAACGCAAGGGCCGCAACTCAAGGCCCCGTCCTCCACCGTGGTCTTCAAATTTATTGTGATCATTCTCGTGGCCGTGATGTGATGTGATATGATTGTATCATGGCTAAGTCAAAGTTACTCCCGTCGCGATTTGAGTTTCGAGTCTCGATGCCGACTTCGATTCAGGATCAGGGTCACGGTGCGTGATGCTGCGTGATGCGTGAAACTGAAAGGGTATCACACCCCTTGCTTGACTTGGGTTGAACGAAGGCAGGATACGGAGTAAGTATTGAAGAAATTAGAAGAGAAGAGATGTGAAATCAGGCTGAAGATTAGATTGTGTTCAGTTCAGGTATTGCCGACAGTCTCGGGAATGGATCATAGTAGTTCATTAGAACAGGAGTAGTAATGCTGACATTCAGGTAATCAATCCCGTGATGGCTAACGCGTACCTGAGATGAGGAGGCTCATGAGTATGTTGATAATGAAAAAGATGATGCTGAGAACCGCTGTTTTTACGCCGATCGTTGTTGTAGCTCCCCCGCTTCTTCCACAACTATACAGTAGTATGCCGGTCTGGATTAAGCCTTCAAAGCGCGCTGCCAGGTGTACACCAGGAATACTAGGTCGAGAACATTGGATCATAGCCTTCTATCCTCTATACTCTGTGCATTGGCTCCAGTGCACCGATTTCAAAATAGGTATTCCGATACTGATGGGTCGGAAAGGGTTTCAGCAAAACTATTAGTAGTATGAATAATCGTGTCTACAAAGATCGTACAGGGACTGACACTGACACTGACACTAAGAATGGACAGGCTTCGAAGCCGCAGATAACCCTTACTGTGACCGAGTCAAGGGAGGGAGGGGTGCTTCTAAGCGAGGCCCATTTCATTTATCAGATATAAGGTTCGAAGACTCGAGTCCCTTAGGCTATGTTCACGTGGAAAGAGTACTATTTGTGCTGTTTGGAAATAAACGGTAACCAATCAACCCAATGAAATTTATAGCGTTTATCTGAAAAACGTGGTGATTGGAAAGTTAAGATTGGAATGCAGTAAGATAGTCTCATTCTATCTAAGTGTCAGATGACCGAAAGCGCCCATGCCAGTGACCACGCCAGTAAGGTACAGATAATGCTATCGCTAAAGCCCCTTGCATGGAACGATGCTAGTAAGCCAGAAACGCCTCGCTAAAACAAATGCCAGATGCCAAGAGTGAAACATAGAATGAGAGGTGAAACAAAGTATGAATGAGGGGCCAGTCAGATGACTTGGAAATTGGAGTGCTAGTGTGATGCAAGTGAGACAGCAGTAGAAGATTGGTGACATAGGAAAAGTCGTTTCAGAGTAGATAGTAATCACGCACAGTGCGCATGTGATCTGATATGATAAGACGTAACTCGTGAGTGATGCAGTTATGCAAGGGATGGGCTAAAGCAAGCGGGGTAGATAGAAACATGGCGAGTAGAACCAAACGAAGCAGTGAGAAGCGAAGAGCGAAAAGTAAAGGCGAATTACGAAGGGAGAATGCGGGTCATTAGGGTTTCCAGCAAAAAGGCTTCTAGAAGTAAATGCAGTGCAGGACGTGGAATCACTCGAAACGCCGGCGTCTTCGTAGCTCGTCGTCGCGGCGGAGGAGTCGACGGATTCTGGAAACGAATCTTGCCTTTGTGGATTCTGATTCAGTTCAACGTTAGTCAAGTCTCGACTCCAAATAGAACATGTCATATTACAATAGAACAAGTCACAAAGGCTGGGAAAACGTGGAGAAGGTGGGCAAACTCACCGCTGCACCTGCGAAGCGATCGCTTCGAGGAATGCTCCGGTAGTGATCGTGGGGATGAGGGTGAGACGATTTCGGCCCAGTATGAGGTGTCTTGGTATCCGGTGAAGTCCTTTGTGGCGCACCATGGGTCCTCGTCTTCGTGTTGGAGTTGGAGGGCGACGACGTGGGGGTATAGATCTCCCAGAGGGTAGAAGAGTTCGTCTGAGGGCCGCAGGTCGAGGCTTTGGCTTGTCTGGGACGGACGGTCAGATCTGTAGTTGAAGATTGCCTGGGAGGATGCGCTCACATAAGGTTCGTAGTTGGATTTGTAGGTCATTGTGCTGAGTGTGGTTGTGTTTAAGGTTGGCGAAGCAAGGATGTAGAGTTGACGGCGGGAGGGGCACGTTCGAGCCGAAGTCTTGATGTGAGGTCTAGGAGACTTGTACTCTGTGGTTTCCAATGTTCGATAGACACTTGATGTTCAACACAACCATCGTGGGATATGGGCCCTTATATTGTCCAGGCCAGCGATGACGGTGTGGAGAGCCCAGCGCATGGCATGGAGATTGGAGACCCTGCACCTGCAACAGCACCTGCAGGTTGTTTTTTCGTGGGAGACTTGAGGTCATTCTAGCGTCAGCTGGGACACGGAGTGATTGGGGCACGATGGGCTCAGATGAAGAGCTCCATCGACTAACAGGATGGTTCGGAGTCTGCGCAGAATGCTCGTCAGCGTGAAGCCAATGATGGGGCACCAGTGCCTGCACTAGCAGATTAACCTCCTGATGGCCCCCTCGCTAGTCCAACTAGTCGAATCGATGCCAAGTTGGAGCTGTCTCTTTTGGAGATGTTCGGCCCTGCCTTCGCAATCATTTGACGATGGAGGGCGATCATTCGCTGCAGCGGCGTTGCGGTCAGCAATCGCAGAGTGGGCGGGGCTTGTACTCTGTAGGCTATACTCTGGGCTTTTGCTGAGGGATCCGCAGCGGCTGCACAGGCCACGCTGACTACTAGTCGACACTCAACAGGTGCCAGTCAGCCGGGGTGCCCGAAGGATCTAGAGGATCTGCCTGCAAAACCCTGTTGTAGGGTGCTACATGCGCTGCCCCTTGCGTCCGGCCACGAAAAAGCAGGCTTTCGTCCACGTTTTTGGCCAGGGAGTGCATGCTGTCTGTAAGGTGACAGTGACGGTAAGGGTGAGAATGACTCAAGCACGCAACTTCCCCTCTCCTCTCCCCTCCTCCCCTCATCTGATCACCACTGCGACCTCCACTGTTCCAAATTCGAAAGACATGCTAGTCTGGGTTGGATCACCCTCAATAGATGAAGGGCAGATCAGTGGGTGGCGATGTGTCATTGTCTCTGAGGATCAGATCCTGCGCAGCAGGCTAGCAGCCCTGACGAGACTGTGGCTTTGCCTGCTGCGAGCCTGCGAAGCTTGGACTCTCAGAGCTGTCATAATATCCTCGCTAACTATTGATTTTTTTTCGGTACGGATCTTGCCAGCGCTGAGCCATACTGTCTGCGATGATTTGGCCTAACATTCGCAGTTGCCTCCCCGCGATTTCGCTTACCGCAGAGAATGGAAGGGAGCAAATTGCTAATTGACTTAGACTTCGCAAGATTCGACATTGACTATTTTCTGTAAAGGGGCAAAGAAGGCGTGCTATGGTATGTCACATCACTGATGCAAGCCTGAGTTTTTGTATATTAACTTAGATAAATGATGCCCAAGGAAGGATGCGCTAATCGAGGTTTCCAAATCGCTGGTGCCCTGGATCTGATGCTAACTAGCACTCTGCTGCCACTCAGCGTCAGCTTGAATGATTACCAGCGTAGCATGTCCAGGTTGTCGGGACATGGAGGCACACTAGAAGGCTAGAAGCAAATAGTTTCTGGCCGATGCCGCACTGGCCCTCAACGGGAAATGACAGGCGCCCGGGTATGATCGGTTTTATTCCTCAGGCAGTAGGTAGCACAGCCACTGCACAATCGCCTACCCCGAGCGCCGAGGCTTGTGCTCCATCGATTTTTAAGCGCAGGCTCCGCCACGGCTCCACGCGCTGTCGCTCCTTTGTCTGTGGCTGGAGCACTCTGTGGCTTGACACCACATGTCACTACCCTTGGCGATAGCTTCAGATTTTCTGCTCCGAGATCCACCAGCACGGCGGGCCCGGCAGATAGCTTACTTGCACTGCTCTTACACCGTTGATCGTCCTAGTCTTGGTCCTTTTTCATTTTCCATTTGGGCACAAATCAGCAACTCGTGCTTCGGAATGACCGTGCTTCACTTGATGCGTCGAGAGATGAGGAGGTGCTTCCTCGAAGCTATAAGGAGGTCTCATTTCCCGCCATGACAGCTTTTAGTTTACAGTAAAAGAATTGTCTCTTTCAGTCAAGACACACTCGGCAACAACTCCATTGCTTTTTGCCTTCCGCTCTCTACGCGGTTCTTGGTTGCTTCACCTTCTTAACTTTTCCTACATGCCCAACGGCAATGACTCTCAACGTTCAGGATTCTGGAAAGGAAGTCTCTCTGTATATGAGCATGCTCGATCTCTCTTCCGTCGCCGCAGTGTCCCCTCAATCAACCAGTAAGAACATCTCTCCTGCTGGTTCTCCTACCTTACACCATATCTTACACTTCCCCATGACAGAGTCTATTCGACTGGGAGCTGAACACGTTTTCGGCAGACTTAAGCCAGTCCATCCTTCTGTGATGGATCGACCGGGGTCCCAAAATCCCGGGTCCAGCCCAGACCCGCCAATTGGGCGGGTTCCTGAGCCAGACGGGCCAACTATGAGTCCAAATCTCTATCAAGTGCATTTACCCGACTGGTACTCGCGATACATGATCTGCGTCCAGCACTTCCTTGATAACACGCAGTACTCGGCCCCGGTGCAATCTCTTGCAGCCTACATCAATATCCGGCTGCCTTGTCAGCAACTATCGAATCCCGTCATGCGCTTTGATGCTCCTGGCACTAGTCTTTCAGGGAACGTTCAGGCCACTCGCGTTCCCCTGCGCCATTATATTCGGCGCCTCGTCGTCACTGGAAACGACACGCCGCCTATTCTTAAAGCATTCTTCGGCAGCGACTGGCTCAATGGCGTCGGCAACATCTGCAAACAGGAGAGAATGAACTACCTCTGCACGGCCAAGAGCAACGGTTGGGCGTCAACAAAGGCCGCCTACGACATCCTTCCTGACGAACACACCCCGTTCCTACGGCCCCTTCATGGTGCGACTGAAGAGGAACTTAGCGCCGCTGAGAAGTATTGGAGTGAATGGCTGGCTATGGAAGATTGGATGGTGGGGCCGCGCAGCCCTTGGGAGTGAAGCGAAAGGGCCGGGCCGGTTGCTCATGACTTGATGATTTACGACCCATGACAGTCGCTCGTTTAATTATCTGTCTCTCCTTTGTTCGTTGCATTTTGCTGTTTACGTTGGATTGATTAATATCCAAGCTCTGTCTCTATGAGTTATTTCTAGCAATTCAATTTATGTTTTTATGAACCAAACCTCTCGTGAACGATTGCCAGGGTAGTACTGCACTAGGGTGACTAGTCCACGCGGCACCCACTCTGTCGGATCATCTAAATGAAGCGGCTATTTTTATCATCTGACTTGTACCACCTTCGCAACCATTACCTACGTAGGTGAATTTACAGAATGCGCAGAATCATATGGTTGAGAAAAAAAAAGTTGGAAAAAACAAGCGGAACTTCCCTCCCCACTGATGCACCGCACAGCCACATCTCGGTCTCCCCGACAGCCCTACAGAGAATGCATGCAGTATGCAGCATGCACGTTAAAAAAGAGCTTTGTCTTCTGCATATTTCTGCGGGTAAACGACTCAGTGCTTTTTACTTCTTTTCCTTTCTTCAGACTTTTCTTCCTTTTTTCCGTTTTCTCAACAGTTATTCAGGGAAAATATTTTCATCAAGTCAGGGGTTTCATCATTCCATGGCATGCAGAAGGCTCAGCGCCGTCTATACTTAGTTCCGGCCCCTCCGCTTCAGCTGTCACGACTCACGTCAAACGCATGGCAAGTCCGCCCGACTTGATCTGTCAAGTTTCAACTTCCAACTGGAACTTACCGGGTGTTCTTGAGTCCTTGACTCTTGTCTCGAATTAATCTACCCCGTACTCCGTGCTCTAACCTTCGCAACACTAACCCAACATGTTAGCGTTACATGACTCAGGTTACAGGTTTGTCTCGCCGTAAACTTCCGAGGTGAAGTTGAAACCTCACTCGAACGTCCGAGGCACTCAGGCGCGTCATACGCGCCAGAATAGTCCTTCCGCAGTCTCATCCAATCTGTCGGGTCGGGCTGTCAAGTCTATGTCAATCATGGATCCTGACTATCATCTCCACCTTCATCAATCCCCTACCTTCAGAATAGCAGCGCTAGCTACTCAAATATTCGATGCTACGGTCGCCCTTAGTGCGTGATGATAACTACGGAGTGGATAGGAGACGATCCAGGTTCCGGACTCCTATAAGGATTGACGCTGTCATGTCGTGCCCAACGATCGCTCCCAACATCCAAGACTCACCCGTACCCGGGAGTCTGGAACCAGGTCCTAGCGCCAGGATTCAATTTCCAGAAAGAGGGTCAGGTTGAGGATCAGACCCCTTTACCCCTTTTCTATCCGCATGATCGCATCTTCATTCTGACTGGAACTGCCAACCTCAGCCTCGGTGGGGCTACTGGTCTCTGTCCCAAGTACTCGGGTCAGGGAGTGACGGGTCATCGCCGCGATGACCTTGCGAACCCGCATCGTCTCCTGGCCTGGCCAGGCCTGGCCCCTGGGGCGCTCAGGTGTCAGAATCCACTTGATTTATGGCGTCTACCAATGCCGCTAATACCAATCGCCATGGAGCGACCCAGACTCTGGAGTCTGGAGAATTTGCCCTGCCACGCATTCGAGCTAGTGGCCTAGGCACCTAGTAGTTGATTACCAGGCCACCTCTTGGCTCATGTTATTGTTGACAAGTCTTCCTAAGCCTAGCTCCGCAACCCTGATGTGGAACTTGAAGGGACGGAGTTAGATCTTCGGGCCGCTTGTTTGAGGATTGAGGGCAGTGAAGCTTGAGCAGGGTGTTTGTTTAGACTAGACTGGGTGGTGGAGCTTGCTGCGGCTGGCGAGTTCCTAGATGCACGCTGTAGCTGGTATTCTAGGACATGGCAACTCAAGAGGTCTACTAGGAAGAGATGGTGCGAAAATGGATGACGTCGTATAACCTAGAGGTTGTCATGTTGATTGACAGATGAAGCATTGTTGAGGCCAGTAGATGTTCAGTCGAGCGTCAGGTTCTTCGAGTTGTTTGTGATGACGAGGTAGGTCGTTGCTGGGGCATTGTTTCTCATCTGCTTGTTCACGGTATTTGTCAATTCATTAGAGTGAGCTAATGGTAGGAGGAGTTGGGTTTCGTTGAAGCTGAAGGCCGCGGGAAATATAACTATCGAAACAGTCGTCCGATATCGGGGGAGATTCAAAACTATATACTTAGGCATTGTAACTGCAATATCTCGCTGTCGGTCCAAACACAAACATTACAAACTCCTGATACGCCCTCTCAACATCATCATTGACAATGATCTATCATGAGCGCTCTGGGAGCCAGCATAATGAAGCTCGACTCGAGCCTGAGCAAGTCTCTGAACGTCTTCCTCATTTTCCGTGCCGCGGGGCCCAAGACGCGCCTCAAGCGCTTCAAAGCCCGGCGGCTTGATAAAGACATATCGCGCATCGATGTCAGGGTTCGCCTTCGTCTGCTTGACTCCCTGCATCTCAATATCCAGCACCACAACTAGCCCCTTGCCAGCCTGATCCTCAATAGTCTTCTTGCTCGTGCCATACTAATTGCCGCTGAAATACGCGTGCTCGACAAGAGCACCCTGCGAGCAGAGGGAGGAAAACCCGATGAGAGAAATAAAAAAGTAAGCGACGCCCTCGACTTCGCCAGGTCGTGGTTTGCGCGTCGTATGGGATACGGTGAATCCGAATGTGCCTGGGTGTGTATTGAATAGCTTTTGGACGAGTGTTCCTTTGCCGACGCCTGATGGGCCGGAGACGACGAGAGGTTTTCTATTTTCCTGCTTAAAATTTTTTTTGCAGTTTTTCTTTGTGTTATTGATTGCGAGATGAGGGCGGGAGAACTGTCGGTGATGGATCTACATAGTACTCCGTAGATACCCCGCGCTATGCGGCTGTAGGGTTGTTCTGATAGCGCAACAAGAGCCGTATTTCTGTTGGCCCATTGAGATTAATCAAAATCATGGGGAATATGGAGAGCTCTGCATGCTTTCAGCCACTCAAATTTCACAGTGTGAGGATGAGTCTTGATACTCTGCTCTTAATAGCTAAAGGCCGACCCCGGACCAATGAGTCATCCCAAACTGGCTAGCGCCATCACGCGCACTGAATGGATTCATTTTCGAAGGAAGACAACTCACAAACAACAACAGAGCGCTGATTTTGTGTCAATTCCTTCTTGACATACTCAATTGCATCACAATGAGCGCCCCTAAAGCTGTCGCCGAGAACATGTTGTGGGGAGGTCGATTTACTCGTGAGAAACACCCTCAACCCCCTCCTCCACCGACTCATGCTAATCGAGCATTTAATTCATAGAGGGCCTCGACCCCCTCATGGTTCAGTACAACGAGTCCCTGCCCTACGACCGTATCCTCTGGCGTCAAGACATCGCCGGCTCTATCGCCTTCGCCCGAGCCAACACAAAGTCCGGCATCCTTTCTGCCCATGAGTTCTCCGAGATCGAGCGCGGATTCAAGCAGATCGCGGAGGAATGGAGCACAAACTCCTTTGTCGTCAAGCCCAATGACGAAGACATCCACACTGCCAACGAGCGTCGCCTGTCAGAGATCATTGGCAAGGAAATTGGAGGCAAGCTACACACTGGCCGCTCCCGCAACGAGCAGATCGCAACCGACCTGCGTCTGTGGCTGCGCGACGAGCTACGGAAGCTCGACAGCTTCCTGAGCGACCTCATCAAGGTCTCCATTGCCCGTGCTGAGTCCGAAATCGACTACCTCATGCCCGGATACACCCACCTCCAGAAAGCGCAGCCCGTCCGCTGGAGCCACTGGCTTCTGTCCCATGCGACTGCGTTCGCCGACGAGCTGAAGCGTCTGCGCGAGGTCACGAAGCGGGTTAACCGCTCGCCGCTGGGTACTGGTGCCCTGGCTGGAAACCCCTTCCAGATTGACCGTGAGGGTATGGCGAAGGAGCTGGGCTTTGAGGGTCTACTTTACAACTCGATGAATGCCGTTGGTGATCGTGACTTTGCTATGGAGACTATGCAGTGGGGTAGCTCGTTTATGCTCAAGGTTTCTCGCTGGGCCGAGGACTTGATTATCTACTCTAGCTTGGAGTTTGGCTTCGTTCGTCTGTCGGATGCTTATTCGACTGGGTCGTCGCTCATGCCTCAGAAGAAGAACGCTGGTATGTGGTTCTCACCTTTTCTGCAAGGCTTAATCTAACTAGCCACAGACAGCCTGGAGCTTCTGCGTGGAAAGGCCGGCCGCGCCTTCGGCCACATGGCTGGTCTCATGATGACCATCAAGGGTCTCCCCACAACATACAACAAGGATCTGCAAGAGAGCGTCGAGCCCCTCCTCGACCACATCAAGACCGTCGGCGATAGCATCCAGATTGCCACCGGCGTCCTCTCCACGCTCACCACCATCCCCGAGAAGATGGTCGCCGCACTGGCCCCTGAAATGCTGGCCACCGAGTTCGCCGACTACCTGGTCCGCAAGGGTGTTCCCTTCCGCGAGGGCCACCACATCTCCGGCCGGGTTGTCCAGCTTGCTGAGAAGCACAACGTCCCCATGGACCAGCTGTCCCTGGAGCAGCTCAAGGGCGTCGACTCCCGGTTTGGCGATGATATCCAGGAGTGTCTTGACTATGAGCGGGCGGTTGAGTTGAAGGATGCTATTGGTGGTTGTAGCAAGCGGGCTGTTCTTGAGCAGACGTCTGTGCTTAAGAGCATTCTGTAATTATGCTGTCTATGTGAAGACAGATTATAAAATAAAAGGGTATAAAAAGGGGCGTCATAAGCGGATCTACCGTTATGAAATATATGGGTTAATATAGAGGTACATTGATTGGATTTCCACCTATCTGCGCATTCAATGCTATGCAACAAGACCAGTTCTAGTGTAGCAAATCGATCCCGACTCAGCGGGACAATGAGCGTGTGCGACCATCTAATCTAGGAATACAAGTGAGCGATTGTGTAGTTACAAAGAGCTAATGGGCTAATTAGCAGTAAGAGTACGGGGTAAGGCATCCCGAGGGCTAAAGAGAAAGAACCCAAACGGGAAGGAGCGAGGGTGCACCTGCACCTGCACACCGGCCTGCGGTGAAGGTCTTCTTCACACATCACCTTCATCCATATCAACGAAGCGATTTCTTCCACCTTTCCATTCCATTGCTTCTTGGTCAATCATCCCAAGCCGAATACCCAACTACCGAGAATAATTTCTCTCTTCGGCGAGAGACACCCTGAACAAGGGTTCTTCACCCAGCAGGGCCAACAGCCCTGCAATGATTTCCCTGTACACCACAGAGATAGACTGGGTGGCCGGAGGCCCAACAGGGTAACAATATTATTATTATTATTATTATTATTATTATTATTATTCTCTCCTCTTCGAAATCACGGCTTCCGCCTAAACGCCTCCTTCATCTTCTCCTTCACCTCCTTCGAGCTCTTCCTCCACTCAGCCCGATACAACGGCGGCGGAGAAAGCGGCCCCGGCGACTGCGACTGCGAAGGCGACAGCAACTGCGTTGTCGTTGACTTGCGCTTCGACATCAAACTCAGCCTCAGTCCTCGCCCCCGCTCGCTGGACTCCCCATAGTTCATGAAGCTCATGGCGTGGCTGTCCGTGTCAACAGGGAGACTGTTGAAGTTGGCTGAAAGGACCGCTCCATCAGGCGTGATTATGGGGCTTGGTAGGCCCGCGTTGCGGTATAGTTGTTTCTGGGCGATGTGGCGCTGGCGCTCGGCGAGCGGGATGTTTATTAGTTCGCGGGTGGTGGTCGCGGGGAGCTCGAGGCGGCCCAGGCGGATGCCTGTATCGGAGAGTTCGGGGGTTGATGAGACACGTCTGATTATGGGTGCTGGTGGGATGGCTTTCGTGAGTATGGACTCTGGGGTTAAGTATGTGTCTTGCCGGAAGGCTGGATGGATGGCGTCTGGAGTTCGGGGATGCGGCATGAGGTCGGCCTTGGAGCATGAGTTTGGTCTGGACTGAGAGCTTCTGCCTGGTGGAGAGACGACGGACGGGATTGTTCGTGGTGAGTTGGTTTGGCTCCCTTGGAGGAGTGATATGCCCGGGGACTGCTCTTCTGGTATAGTTCTCAGCGGAGCGTATGCTGGACGAGTTAAGATACTGCTAACGGCCGTGGTTGGTGGTTGAGACCATACCAACGGCTGTACTTCAGTGGTATTGGTTGTATCACCTCCTTCAATGTTCCCCTGAGTATTTTCCGTGCGAGGACATTTCCAGTGAAGCAAAGTGAACCGTCGCCCACGCTTTCGTGACGAACGGCGCATCCGAAAGAAGACAAGGCCTATTATCAACATCAGACAAACAACTCCGGCCACGATTCCTCCAATCATTCCTGGGTTGACATGGCTTTGACTTGAAGATAAAGCAGCTGCATTCGCAGCAGAGGTAGGTTGCGTCTCCGTAGTTTCTTCAGGCACAGCGGTAGTGCTGACACTTGTCGGTGCAGTGCTGACACTAGGCGTTGAAGATTCCGTTGCCGACGATGTTGAAGTCGATAACGTCGTCACCACTGTGGTCGCTGTAGCTGGCGTTGGCGCCGGTGTTGTCCCTGCTGCTGTCTCGGTTGCCGTCGTCGCCGTTCCGGCTGTTGTTGTCTTGGTCGACGTCACTGCAGTTGTTTCTATAGCAGATTCCGCGATCGCCGGTGAGGAGAATTCCTGATCCCTCCCATACAAGCAGAGTTGTGATTTGCATGGATCCTCTGCACAACATCCCCGAAACCCATTCCCGCACACATAGAAATCCGTGTGAAGCGGGCACCTCACAGGTATGATTTCCGCCATGGAGTTGCGAATGTCAAAGAAGCAGATTAAAGAAAGAGTGGATTAACGAGTGTTCAAGGCCCTGAGACCGGCTCAGTATGCAAATATGCAAATAGAGAGACGGAGCGGCAGAAGGGATGCTAATATCTCGAGGAAAAGAGAGTAAAGTTCAGAGATATGAGCACAACCATCTTCACGAAGCTCACAGCGTCTGTGAGAAAAGCGGAATTATGGACTTAGGCCTTCATAGTATCACGAGCCTGGCGTCTTTTCAATGTATTTTAGGCGGTCCTCATCGAAGCGGACCTCGATTTCTTTGTCGCTGGCGATTACCACGCGGGAGGAATCGATCAAGTTTCTGGAATCGAAATGAAACATCTCAAGCATGGCTATTCTTCATGCGGTCGCCGAGGATGCCCATGTCTTTTATGGCTTCCCCACCTCTGGTCATCAACTAAGCTGCAGGTGAGTTGCTATCTTTGTCCGCAGACAAAGAGCCTCGTGTCTCAGCACAGAACATCCATGTCACTCTAGCAGTTTGAACCAAGATCGGTCTATGCGCCAAACAGGACGAAGCTGACGAGCATTTGGAATCTGATCATTTAAGTACGTTCCTCATCGAAGCTCAGGCAAAGAAAACTCCGGTTGTATAAGCTAACAGATGGCTATAAAAACAATAGAACGTGAGTACTCCGAACTCATCGCCTTGAAGAAACAATGGATATACACATTATGAAGACAAAGGAAATCAACACGGTGGTCGAATTTTCGTGACAGACGATCTTTTTCCTTCTTCGAGTCGAGCTGATAGGCGGTTCCAACACCCGGCCCTCCAAAGCCAACTCAACCCGAAGCCAGACCTAGAGGATTCTATGAGCAATGTTGCCGATGTTGCCGCTCCAGGTTTGGTGAACAACCCGCAAAGAGTTGCTTAGTAGGTACGCTTGAAGGGAGGAACGGGCTTGCACTCGTTCTCGTCCAGGGTCGTGTCCACGACGCTGCGGTAGCCAAGCTCAACCTTGCCGTGGGGCTTCTTCTGCCATGTGAGGGTGTGCTTCATCCAGTTCTCGTCATCACGCTCGGGGTAGTCTTCACGGGCATGGGCACCGCGGGATTCCTTACGGTTAGCGGCGGCAACGGCGGTTTGAGAGCTAGGGTCTGTTAGCTAACAGTCTCGTGTTAATTCCTCCATGGAAGTACTTACGCGCAGGTCAACAGGTTACGGAGTTCAAGGGTCTCAACAAGGTCGGAGTTCCAGATCATGCTGCGGTCCTTGGTAGCGACCTGGTCGAACATCTGGTCGACGTTGGTGATCTTCTCAACACCCTCGTCCAAACTCTCCTGTGTACGGAAGACAGAGACGTCCGTCTGCATGGTCTTCTGCATGGCGTTGCGGATGTCGAAGGTGGACTTGGAACCATCGGCGGTACGGACGAAGTCAAGGTCCTTGATTGACTCGGCACCGGCATCAGAGGCCAGCTCGCGGTGAGGCTTGCCAGGCTTGGCGATCTCGTTGACACGGTGGGAGACTGCACGACCGAAGACGACCAGGTCGAGGAGGGAGTTGGCTCCGAGGCGGTTGGCACCGTGGACGGAAACACAGGCGGCTTCACCACAGGCGTACAGACCGGGGACAACCTTGTCGTTACCTTGCTCGTCAACGGTCAAAACCTCACCGGAGAACTTGGTGGGGATACCACCCATGTTGTAGTGGACGGTGGGCAGGACAGGGATGGGCTGCTTGGTCACGTCGACACCGGCGAAGATGGAAGCGGTCTCGGAGATACCGGGAAGACGCTCGTGCAGGAGCTTAGCGGGCAAGTGGCTGAGCTGCAGGTAGATGTGGTCCTTCTCAGGGCCGACACCACGGCCCTCACGGATCTCCATGGTCATGGAACGGGAGACGACATCACGGGAAGCAAGATCCTTGGCGGTGGGGGCGTAACGCTCCATGAAACGCTCACCCTCGGAGTTGAGCAGGTAACCACCTTCACCACGGGAACCCTCTGTGATCAGGCATCCGGCACCGTAGATACCAGTGGGATGGAACTGGACGAACTCCAGATCCTGGTTGGGGAGACCGGCACGGGCAACCATGGCCATACCGTCACCGGTACAGGTGTGGGCAGAGGTACAACTGAAGTAGGCACGGCCGTATCCACCGGTAGCAAGAACGGTGTGGTGGGCCTTGAAACGGTGGAGAGTTCCGTCTTCCTGGTTGTAAGCGATCACACCACGGCACTCGCCGTCCTCCATCAGCAGGTCCATGGCGAAGTACTCAATGAAGTAGTTCGTGTTGTGGCGCAGAGACTGTCCGTAGAGAGTGTGCAGAAGAGCGTGACCGGTACGATCGGCGACGGCGCAGCAACGGTAGGCCTGACCACCCTTGCCAAATTCCTTGGACTGACCACCGAAAGCACGCTGGTAGATGAGACCATCCTCGGTACGGGAGAAGGGGCACCCGTAACCCTCGAGCTCGCGAACACTAGCGGGGGCCTCTCTCGTCATGTAGTGAATAGCATCCTGGTCACCAAGCCAGTCGGAACCCTTGACGGTATCGTACATGTGCCATCTCCAGTCATCCTTGTGCATGCTATAGAAGATATCAGCACGCGCCACAATTCAACTTCCAAAAATCATAAACCTACTTTCCAAGAGCGGCATTGATACCACCCTGAGCAGCAACAGTGTGAGATCGCGTAGGGAAAAGCTTCGAAACACAAGCCGTGTTAAATCCAGCCTCCGCGAGACCAAAAGCCGCACGCAGACCGGCACCACCGGCACCAACAACAACGGCATCGTACTCATGGTCCTGCACAGAAAGAGAGAAGAATCAGAACCACCCCTCAATCACCAAACCCAAGTCCAATCGAATCAATTGCTTACAATAACCGGGTACTTCTCTGAAATATATCCTTCCGCGGCCTTAGCGCGCAGAGGGTTGCTACCGAAGATGCGGGCTGCGCAAGGGCGATGTACGTTAGCAACTGAACCAAACCGAACCGCAACCGCAACCGCAACCGCCGCAATCCATCCGGTCAATGCAATGCGGCCAATGTTCAATCAATGCGTACCTGCAGGTCGGGAGGAGGAGAAGAGGCGTCTCTGATCCCGTAAGGCACGGGAGACCTAGTTGGACAAGAATATCAGCAACCTGAGCATAGCCGAGATCAAGCAAGATCTCGCGTGAAGTGGAAGTGACCACCAACCTTCGAGGCGGGAGCCAAGCTCCGCAAACCTAGGGAGCTCATAATGACCACTACTTAAAGACCCCTTGAAAAGAAAAAAAATAATTAATAAGAAAAGTGAAGAGAGGGGAGAGATGTCAGACAAGCAGCGTAGCACCTCGCAAGTTCGCAACAAGTGAAGCTACTCGGCAAAGCCAGTGATACTTTTGCAGCACCGATCCGCGAAGACTGCCCTTGGAGCGGAAGGTCGGCTAGCTGACATAAGCGACTTTCACTTGCCGACGGGGAAGACCGGGGCCGATGAGGCCAATTAGATCAAAGCCAGTGGTAAGCACCTCGGGCGGATGGGAGGGTCTTATTGGATAATATAGTCTGAGGCACGTGGTTTGGTTTCCTGGTCGGGTGTTCGTTTGCCCGGTTATACGGTGTTTAGTCTCTATTAATGCTGAGTGGGACTCTGGGGTTTGAGCAGGGTTAGGCGTCTTTTGGGATCTGGATAGTTGTTTGCTAGGAATTGTATTTACATAGTGCTTGTGTTCATTTTCTGGGGTTGTGGTGCCAACGGTGGTCACGGACTTGCTTCTGCTATGCCGAGATGAGCCGCGGTCATGTGATATTCGGAAGATGGGAGCCGAGATATCACGGAGATATAACTTTGGAGATCTGAGATACAGCTCCATCTATCTACAGGAGTCGTCGATTGACTATGAACCATCATGGATTGAGCCTAGTAAATTCTCATAACATACACATCCAGCCCATGCAATGTAAACCCAAGATGCAATGACAACCCAGCAAGCATCAAGACCATCTAATTATACTGCATGTACGTCGCCGTCGAGTTGAACTTCAAGTTACCCTTGATGACCTTGTCCACGGCCGCGAGGAAGTCCTTCTCCGTGGCGACCTTCCGCCGGGCACGGATGGCAAACATGCCGGCTTCTGTCGCAACACTGCGGAGCTCTGCACCAGTTGCGTTGGGGCAGAGTCGGGAGATGAGCTCCCATCGGATATCGCGCTCGACGGACATGCTCTTGGCGTGAATGCGGAGGATGTTGGCGCGGCCCTCGACGTCGGGGAGGGAGAACTCGATCTTACGATCGATACGTCCGGGACGCATGAGGGCGGGGTCTAGGGTTGAGGGTCGGTTGGTGGCGAACATGACTTTGATGTTACCTCGGGCGTCGAAACCGTCGAGCTGTGTGATGAGTTCGAGCATAGTACGCTGGACTTCGTTGTCGCCGCCTGCGCCGTCGTCGAAACGCGCTCCGCCGACTGCGTCGATTTCGTCGAAGAAGATGATGCAGGCTTTCTTGGTTCGGGCCATTTCGAAGAGCTCGCGGACCATTCGGGCTCCCTCACCGACGTACTTCTGGACAAGCTCGCTACCGATAACACGGATGAAAGTAGCGTCGGTTCGGTTGGCGACGGCTCGCGCGCAGAGAGTCTTTCCGGTACCAGGGGGACCGTAGAGTAGAGCACCCTTGGGCGGATCGATACCGAGGTTGACGAAGCGTTCGGGGGACAGCAATGGCATCTCGACAACTTCTCGTAGCTTCTCAATCTGTTCCTTGCAGCCTCCAACATCTCCGTATGTAACATCGGGCTTATCTTCGACTGTCATCATCGTAACGCTCGGGTCGATCTTGGGCGGCAGCGGCAACATGATCTGGTACTTGTTTCGGTCGACACTGATTTCCATCAGATTTGATCAAGTCACGTTAATGAGGGAAAAGACATACCCAACTCTCATGCCTTCCTCGATATCCGTAGGACTCACTCGCTCCCCAAGGTTTACCACGAACTTGGCGATCTGTTTGACGTTGATGACATATTTGCTCTTGTCTGTGTCCTTCTCATCCGCGATGATCTTTGTACAGCGAGCCACCTGCAGCGGCTGCTCCTCCGCCATACGTTGCCTATCCGCGGCAACGTCCCATAGATGTGGAGGTGCGAGACCAGTGTCGGATTCCTAAGCACGTCAGCTTTCTTTCCTTCCGGAGATGCGGATGTCGTATCAAGAACTGCTGCGAACCTTGACGCCAATCTTCTCATTTACGCTTGATTGTCGGTCCTTGATCTGTTTCTCTAGCTTTTTTAATGCGTTCGCGTACGGAGCCGCGCCATAGGTCTTGAGTACTGCGATGTCCCTGCGCTTGGTCAGCATTTGACATCATCGCACGACAACCATCGCCGGACAGCTAAAAAAATGACATACTCATCTGTAAGAGGAGTGATCTTCTTCTCTGGCTCTTCTTCATCCGCAAAGTTCTTCTTGTACTTCTCCCAATTCTCTCCCGTGGCGGAAGGCATGGTGAGAGGTTGTGGCTAGACGGCGGTCGAGACGGGAGACAAGAATCAGAGATGAGGTAGACTAGGAAAGTTCGAAGGGAGTAGGAGGCTCGTAGAGAGGAAGAACAACGAAAATGAGATGGATGGAGTGAAAGATGGGGAGAGAAGTGATGTCGAGAGCTGTTGTTCTGGTGTCCGGGCCCAGCTTGAGCTGTTGACGCTAGCGATGCCAAGCCTCCAGCAACACCGCCCAAGTGCAAACCCGCAATGGGAAGAATTTCGAGAGCCGCCGTGGTCCAGTCCTAATCTCCGTCTACCATCCCCTCTTCTTTCTTGATTCTATCGGCTGCGGTCTGCTTATTAGCATCATATCATGGCTACTGCTGCTCCCCCGGCTGCTCCTAGCGGCAATAACTCCTTCAAGGTGCGTCGATTGCGGAGGGGAATTCACTGTGGGCCGAATCTGATATCTTGCAGGACAAGGAGAAGCCCATGGCCGTGCGGGCGTCTAACATTCTCGCTGCTAGAGGTATGTTGTGTTTGGAATCTATTGGAAGTTCTATGCTAACGGGTGCAGCTGTCTCCGATGCTATTAGAACGGTATGCGTGCAGTGAAATTGTCAGGGTGAGGGGCTAATCTGGTATACAGTCACTGGGACCCAGGGGAATGGACAAGATGGTGAGCATCATATCTACATTTTTCTGATCCAGTTGCTAACGATTCCAGATCCAAACACCCAAGGGAAACACCATTATCGTACGAACACCTCTCCCCCCGAACGCACACCGCACTAACCGCATCCCCCGCAGACCAACGACGGAAACACAATGTTGAAGGACATGAGCGTTATGCACCCCGCCGCCCGGATGCTCGTTGACCTCAGTGCCGCTCAGGATGTCGAAGCCGGAGATGGAACAACATCAGTGGTTGTTATTGCCGGAAGCTTGCTGGGTGCTGCTGAGCGCCTGCTCGGAAAGGGTATTCACCCTACTGTGATCTCCGAATCTTTCCAGAGAGCCGCCGCCGCTGCCGTTGAGATCCTACACAACATGTCCCGGCCAATCAACCTTATGGACCGCGCTACCCTGCTCCAGGCCGCCTCGACCTCGCTTTCCTCCAAGATCGTGTCACAGCACTCCAGCCTCCTCGGACCCATGGCGGTGGACTCCGTCCTGAAGGTGGTTGACCCCAAGACGGCAGAGAACGTGGACCTCAGGAACATCCGGATCGTGAAGAAGGTCGGCGGAACAATCGAGGACAGTGAGATGATTGACGGCTTGGTCCTCAACCAGGGAGTTATCAAGAGCAGCGGCGGACCCACAAGAATTGAGAAGGCCCGGATAGGTCTGATCCAGTTCCAGCTCAGCCCGCCCAAGCCTGATGTATGTTCCACTTCTATGGATGAGTGTGCAGCTACTAACATACGTGGTAGATGGAAAACCAGATCGTCGTGAACGACTACCGCCAGATGGACAAGATCCTCAAGGAAGAACGTCAATACCTGCTGAACATGGTCAAGAAGATCCAAAAGACAAAGTGTAACGTCCTCCTCATCCAAAAGTCCATCCTCCGCGACGCCGTCAACGACCTCTCCCTCCACTTCCTCTCCCGCCTCAAAATCCTCGCCATCAAGGACATCGAACGTGACGAGGTCGAATTCCTGTGCAAGTCCCTCGGCTGCAAGCCCGTCGCCAACGTCGACTCCTTCACAGAAGACAAGCTCGGCACCGCCGATCTCGTCGAGGAAGTCCAGTCCTCAGGCGCCCGCTACGTCAAGATCACAGGCATCAAGGCCCCCGCAACCACCGCCAACCAAACCGTTTCCATCGTCGCCCGCGGCGCGAACAGCCTCATCCTCGACGAAGCCGAGCGCTCCCTACACGACGCCCTCTGCGTCATCCGCTGCCTCGTCAAGAAGCGCGCCCTCATCGCCGGCGGCGGCGCCCCCGAAATCGAAGTCGCCAACATCCTCGCCAAGCGCGCGCGCGAACTCACCGGCACCGAGTCCATCTGCTGGAAGGCCTTCGCTGACGCAATGGAAGTCATCCCCACGACTCTTGCCGAGAACGCAGGCCTCAACTCCATCAAGGTCGTTACGGACCTGCGACACCGCCATGCTCAGGGCCAGCATAATGCTGGTGTGAGCATTCGGTCTGGTGGTGTGAAGGATGATATCACTGAGGAGAATATTCTGCAGCCGTTGCTGGTTAGTACCAGTGCGATTGAGCTTGCGGCTGAAACGGTCAAGATGATTATGCGTATTGATGATATTGCTCTGTCGAGGTAAGAGGACAAGAACAAGATTATGGTAATTGATCAGGTGGATTGGGTCATATAGAAAGAAAAGTGAATGTGAACATGTTATCTGGCATGTATTAATATATCAAAAATCTACATATCTACTATCGAGGACTTGGACGACCATACGTGCCAGATCCCCATATTGCCAAATGTCCGCAGCGTTGTATGCGCCATCAGTACTTCTTAGCCCTAGATCAAGAGAAGTGATGATCGATAGCGCAGAAGGAATATGCTGATATTGCAGGTATTCCAACAAAGAGACGAAACACGAGTACAGACTCTAGTGATCATTGACAATATGCGCGGCAACAAGCACCTACTTCGCAATCGAACCCGCCGATACTGTAGAAACTCAATCCAACCAACTGGCCATGGTCTGTTCCGCCTTGCTAGGTAATAAGAAGTTAAGATTGGAAAGAAAATGACAGAGAACTGGCGCCTTGGAAAGCGTTGATTTTGGTTTGAAGAAACCAGCCACAAAGGGGAGAGCTCCAGCCTCTCTACCTCCCATACTAACTAATCCCCAAGATGCGAATGCGCTGAGGGAGTGGACAAGAAGGAATTGACAGTCTTATCATCGAGGAAGGTGTGGCCACAGACGGGACGGGCCTCAGACAGAAAGAGCGACTGAGGGAGCTCGAAGGAATGATCGAGTCTCCGGCTCATCGCGCCTGCCACTTGATGTGTTACAAAAACTACAGGGGGAGCTGTATGCTTTGCCAGGAATGGATGATACACATGAGACTACTACTTGAAGTGAAGATGATTGCTTGGGTCATATAGAAAAGTGAACATGCTACATGCTGTGACTTGTATTAACATCCTATAATCAACATATTATTTTGCTTGTATGATCGGAAGATCCATGTCTAGATGCATCATGTCATGTGCGCTTTACATTTCGAGGCTCAGTGGAAGGGATCATCTCTCTCAAGTATTACGTTCCATAGATATGCGTCTACATTTTAGACGCCCTATCCTGCCCCTCTGTGGTTTCTACGGAAGAAGATCGAAGCGCAAGCTCAAGCTCCAGGCAATTCAGACTATCCATTCGAGCTTGATTCATCAGTCTTTCGCAGAACGCTCAAGTCAGTAGAAGAGGTATGCTTGATCAAGATTTCCCAATTTGCAATCTGCTTCATACATACAACGGGATCGTTAGTAACCATTTCTCCTCAAAGGAAACGCATCTTCGTTCACCTTCACCTTCACCCTCAGCAAGCAAAGCAAGGCTCCGGCGGACTCAATGGATTGAACTAACTCACCATGGCTTCCTTAAACTCAATCACAATCCGTTCCTCCAAGTATATACGTGCCCGGTCTCGATCCGTAAGCTGCCCTTCAACAAAAGTGCACGCACGATCGAAATCATTTCAGAGGATTCGTTCTCTTTCTCTTCTTCTCTTCCATCTACCTCCGACTTCGGCTCCGGCTCCGTAACAAGCATCATATTCCTCGGTTGAGGATCATTATGCAAGACTAGCGCTTCATGAATCTTCCGTATATACAGTACCAATCTATCGGCTCGTTGAGAGGTGAAGTTGTGTATATCAATCATTTCCATGTTGGGGATGTACTCCAGGAAAAGAGCGCTCGGTGTGTATCTATCTTCTATAAACTCCTCCAGATGACGCCGAGCTGGATGCCGGTATAACGACGGGTCGAAGTTACGCATCGCACCCTAGAAAGCGAGGGACGATGCCGTTGCCTTGGTCGCAAAGACCCTTCGACAGCATGCGGCGGTAGGCGGTGGTTTCGAGGATATGGATGTCTAGTTCTCGGTTGGGATCGTGGTCTTCTCGTGTGCCTCTGCCGTGGTGCTTTTCGAGTTGAGTTAACGCTGAAACATACATGTACAAGTCTTTCTTTGGCTGGCTTGAGACTTGCATACAACTTTCATAATGCATGTTTGGCTGCGGACTGTGACGAGGAATATGTTGGAAACTTCAGAGGTAAAGAGTCTTTTTCGGAATATAATCTCAGCAGGGCCGATGCTGTCAAGGTCAGTCATAATGTAGACTACCCGTGATTGCGAGTTGGTGCAGGAGGACGAGGTTAACCCATCCATGTCTTACATTGTAGTAGGAACGAGGACAGGGGACTTGCCCAATCAAGATTGACTTTGCTCCACTTGATGGGGATGATGTAAACGGACGGGAGTACTGACTCTTTGATCTCTATCACTCTGAAGCATTCTGTTCCCGACCATGGTTCAGATCTATGAGTTACACATTCCTAGTAACAAGGATCGATGATCGAAGTGATCAAAAAGAAACGTATCTCATTGAAAAAGTGAGAAGAGTGATTATTTACAGGCCGGAAGCCCACATTCAAGGTTTTTGCACAAGATGTTCAACTGAAGACATTCGCCTGCCAAGTAGAAGGAAGAAATTTGCCAAGAGAAGAAGAGAAAGTCGTAACACGTAGATCAAGATTGTCCACCGCCGGGGTTTCCGTCTCAATCACGAGATGTGACGAGATCAGAGACCGCCAGGGCCCGCGTTAGGGTTGATCCCGTAAGGGTTCATGTCGTTATAGACATCGAGGAGGAAGCCAGCAGAGTCATCCTCGAACTGAGGTTGCGGCACGTCTCCGTAATTCAGACCCTGTGGCTGCATGGTGAAGTCATTGTAGCCAAAGTCGTTGAACATGTTGGGGTTGTTGGTGAAGTCTGGGAAGTCCAGGTCTCCACCGGCAAACAGCAGGCCATCGTTGGCCTTCATCTCTGGAAATATGTCCTGGATTGAGAAGGCTGTGTTCTCTGGGGGCAGGTCAAATGGCTCGGAGGGAGAGTTGATGGTCCCCGTGGTGGGGGTAACGGCATCCAACGTTCCTGTTCCAGTTCCCGTGATTGGGGTGGGCATTCCGTTTAGGGAAGGCTGGAAGGCATTGAAGGAGAACTCGGGTGTCTCAGGCGTCGGAGCAAGGTCCCAACCGCCTGCAATGGACATAGATTCCTGCTTGAAGTCAGGCGCTTCAGAGGGAGGTGTCATGCTCCATCCGGGGAAGTCCTGCTTGGGTTGAACCGAGCTGCTGGATGGGGATGGGCTCTGTTGGGTAGAGGCCCGCTTGTTGGTTCGACCATTGTTCTTAGAGCGCATGTAAACCCATCCGTGGGTCTTCTCCATGTGCTGCTTGCAGTTGCTTTCTCTCTTGGACTTGTAAGAGCAAGATTCGAACTGGCAAGAGAACAGACGAGGCGCGTCGGAATGCTTGTCATTGTAGTGGCGTTCTGCTTCTTTCTCAGTGGCCCATCCCTTGGTGTGGTACTTGCAGGAAGTAACAGGGCACTTGAAGGGACGGCTGTGGGACTTTTCGTGCTTGGTCAGATCGCAAGGGCGAGCGAAGACTTTGTCACAGTCTCTGCATTTCTTGTTGATGTTCATGGGAGGAGCATTTTTCTTGCGGCGAGCCATGGAACGCTGAGCACCTTCATCGGCGGAAGCCGCGCTGAGAGATCGCTTCATCGAAGGAGTAGCATGTTCCTCGTAAGGCTTTCCAGTTGCCAGAGATATGGCCTCACCATCTTTCTCAACGACCATTTCTACGGGGCGCCCGGTCTTGGAAAGACCGCCCTCAAGTCTAATTTCAGGAGCCCTAATGTGATGGGTTAGTCTTTGTTGGGAGATTGCACAAGCAGATTCAACATACTTCATCTTGCTGTCCGCTTCGTGCTTCTTGCGCCATTCGTCACGGATTCTCTTGAATTGAGCCACCTGCTCTAAGAGGTCCACGAAGTAGCCATTGCTGTACTGCTTGTCGGTTGGTGTGCACAAGTCTCGGCCACTCAAGGAAGGGACTGTCTGACTGAGACACAGGACTGTGTGCTGGCAGAACCGAACATATAAAGCATCAGTGGCTTTGACCCGCGGGGCAAGGGAGAAGACTGTCTTCTCGAGGTCACGCAGGCAGGAGATGCGCTCATTCTCAATCTGCTGGCGAATGTTCTCAAGAAGAGGGTGGAAGGGCTTGAGCCTCTCTTCCTCAAAGATGGGGCCGATGATGTGCTTTTCGATCTCTTTGCGACCGTCAGGACTGAGCTTGTGCCTCTGGGCACTTTCAGCTGCCATGGCCTCCATGGTGCTGATAGAACGAGTGACGGCACGAGATGCTTTCACTGAGAATATGTTAGCAGAAGCGAAAGCAAAGACGACCAGCCATGACCATGTACCTTTATTAGCTGACGACACCGACTCGCTTCCGATAGAGGAGCCTAGTCCACTATCAGAAGGAGGGTGAGCTCTCTGAGCCTTCCGGGAACGTTCCTTGGGCATCGGGCTGGGTTGGCGGGAGGGGTCAACGGAGCCCTCCTTTCGTGCTTGCGAGCGCAGGTGCAGCTTAAGGAGACCCTTCGGGACGGGAAGGTCGTCGTTATCTTCGGAGCGAGACGAAGTAACCGAGTTCAAGTCAAGGCGGTCCAGGATGTCGGCCATACGCTGTTGTCCAGCGGCGATGGCTTCCAAAGCGCCAGGGCATGTGGGAGAGCGGCGAGGTAGCGAGGGTACAAGAGGGTCACGGTCGGCAGCGCGAAGGATGGATGGGTTGAAAGTTTCACCTTTGCGGAGGCGGAGGCGGGAGGGCGATGAGGGTGATTGCTCTTCGGATGGAACGAGCGAAGGCCGGGATGCCCCCAAGGGCCGGCGCCTCGGGTGGGCTCTTATAGAGTCAAAGTCTTGTGCTGAACTCATTATGGAAGGTCCTAAGGGCGTTAGCATAGGCAAGCGGGCACCAAAGGAGGTACAGAAATGACTCACTTTGGATAAATGACCGCATCCAAGGGAAGGTTCTGGGTCAATGAGGAGTGATGCAGCCAGTTAACGCTGGCAGGTCTGTCGAGTCAAATGATTAGATTATGTACAAGAACTGGGCGATAAAAAAGGACGACAGCGAAGATATGTCGACAGTTTCTCAAGTGCTGGGGCTCGATGGATTGGCTCAATACATACTGTGGTCGAAAGCAGCTGACGCCGGCAAACTGAATGGGGATGGGACCACCGCAAAACTCAAGAAGAATGCAGGAAAGGCGGGGGACTAGGCGGATATCTATGAATATAAGGTCGGCTGGAACCTAGCGAAGACGCAAAGACGCAAAAAGACGACTGATGATTTGAAAGAGAAAAGACGATGGAGAAATGGGGACGGGAGATGGAGAGGAACGGGAACATGGGATGAGATCAGGGACGGGGGCGGTCTTGATGAGGCTGATGCTGACCGTCGTTGAGTGTCTGCCTGATAGACGAACAACGCTAGGCCTAATGTGGTATGATGCCTATGGGGCTGTGCTGTAATTTATCCACTTAATTTACACGCTGCTCGTACCGCGGGTAACAAAGTTCCTCCACTGCCGACCCGGTTCTGCCGCGACTCTGTCTGCGTAGCCAATGATCTACACTCTTTGAATACATGAAGCGGTAACATGCTTGTTCCAAAAATAGTATTCATAAAACCCAAATTTCTCCGACGGACCGGCCTGGACGATCCAACGATCAATCCAACTCCACCCTCACGGCAGTGTTCCCAAGTGCTTTGATCAGAATATAAGCCTCAGGGTCCCTTTCACAGGATATAATCAGGAAAGCGCTCGGCGATGCTGAGATAGCAACAAAATACATCGTGAATATAGAGGAGTTGCCACAGGCCATGGCGGGAGCGTCCAAAACTCCCGTCAGACACAGCCGTCACGGTCGACGTCAGCCTCCAAGACCAACAAACGACAAAGATGGCGGTGTTTCGATTGGCTGACACGGAAGACCGCCAACCGTTCCTTCCGCATATCGTTACCAGGGAAGCACTTGCTGTCAGTTGATGATGGTCGATCATCCATGCATTCCGCGTTATGCCGACCACTGCGAGTCCAGTCTGACCTCTCGTCAGGAGCAGGAGTCAGTAGTCGTCACACAAAGCGCCGTGTCATGGTGGACGAAGCAAACCCCGCTCCTTATCACGAATGCTTGTCTTCGCTTTGACGCCAAGGATCGCCAAGCTGTTTCACTGCGGTCACTGAACTCATGGAGCCTCTGAGAGTCCTGATCTGTGGCGGGGGTATCTCTGGACCTGCCCTGGCTTTTTGGCTTGCCCGTCGCGGACATCGGGTCGTCGTCATCGAGCGTTTTCCGGCACTTAGAACCTCCGGAGCGCAGATCGATCTTCGCCGGGGGGGTATCGAGGTTGTCAGACGGATGGGACTTTTGGAAACCGTTCGCTCCAAGCTCGTTGATGAACCGGGATCATCCTTTGTGGATTCGAAAAACAATGTCGTCGGATCTATTATGGCCAACACCTCGGGCAAAGGAGCGCAGTCCTTAACCTCCGAGTATGAGATTACGCGAGGAAACCTGGTTCGAATACTTTACGATGCAACGAAGGACAAGGTCGAATATGCCTTTGGCAAGACTGTCGAGCGCTATGAGCAAGATAACACCCGCGTAGTTGCGCATTTCTCAGATGGATCATCCGATACATACGATCTGCTCGTGGGTGCGGATGGACAAGGTTCACGCGTTCGAGAGAGCATCCTCCCCGCCGGCTCAAACCCTTATCACAGAATGGGAGTACTTGCAGCCTACTGGCACATGCCCCGCATAGGGACAGACAGCAACGTCCGCAACTCATATCTCAGTCCCCGAGGTCGCTTGATTATGCGACGAAGCCCCAGTCCAACAGAGACGGAGGTTTTATTTATGCTGCGCGGCGACCCAAAAGAGCTATCGAGCGTGCCCATGGCCTCAGTCGACCAGCAAAAGGCATTCTGGACACAACAATTCCACGACGCAGGATGGCAGGTGAGTCGATTCCTCAAAGGTATGGCCACAGCGGAGGATTTCTACTGCCATGAAATGCTTCAAGTTCGCATTGACAAATGGCATCGAGGACGTGTGGTCCTTGTAGGAGATGCCGCCCATTGCCCGTCTCCATTGACAGGCATGGGGACGAGTAGCAGCATCGTGGGCGCCTATGTCCTGGCTGGAGCAATTGATCGCCATCGTGCAGATCTGTCACGAGCATTTGCAGAGTACGAAGCATCTTTGCGGCCGTTCATCGACGAGGCCCAAAGCAGAAGCCCAGGGCCGTTACTCAGGATCGCACTGCCCTATAGCCAGTGGGGGGTTGCTACTTTCAATTTCATTGTCAGAGTAATCTGCTTCCTTCGTCTTCCCGACCTCATCGCAAGGTTTTCAAGCGAGGATCCAGGCGGCTGGAAGCTGCCAAACTATCCAGAGCTTTACCACAAGTAGGTTCTGCGGCTTTACAAGATACCGCCGTTAGATACTAGCTCAATCTCGTCTTGCGGTTTCCAATAACCCTCAAATCATGGTCCCATAACACAAAAGTACCGTAATTTGGCAACCTGGCTCCAGTTAGCCCCAACGCTAGTCAGGCCGTACGAGAAAACAGGAGCAGCTCCTGCTCGGAACTGCAGCATGAAGCTAGCAAGTTAGCAACAGCTTAGTGCTTCAAAATCAGAACACTCTTTCTCATCGTATTGGCCAGTTCGTAATCCTGAGCCTCATCGATGCACGAACGGTCCGCAACCAAACTTGCAAAGTCACAGGCGCAGCTTGGCCGAGCAATCCGCAATCTTGACCGCTGAAAACTCAGTCCGCGACCAATGAGGACCCTGGTGGAGGCTCTTTCTGTCGGTCACCTTCTGGAGCTTTGATCTTGGACCCTGGTCGAGAACTAACCCTCAAGATTCAGGACACGCGGCATCCTACGAGTCCCTCTTTGAAATGTAGGGGCCTGAGGAAATTAGGCATTCGAGTTCCAGTGCCTTGCTTCCCACATGAGAATTAACAACGTCAGAAAGAAGCCGATGGAATTACTTGCGCTGGAAGCGGGAGAGAAATGCTGGTACCTGATCGCGATTCAGCCTCGCTCGTGGGCCGTCGCATTCACGCTTTTGGACCCTTCTGGCTTACGAGCTACAGACGAAATACGAGTGACGGCCGGGCTGATTCCGCCGCAGATCAAAGAGTACGTACGAGCCTGCGAGAAAACAAAATAGCGCATAATGATGATGAATCTATATTATTCTTTGTGAAGACTCTGGCATTTTGCATAGTGCATTCTGGGCGCCGATGCATTGCAGGCAGTGCACAGCTGTCAGCTGATCTTCGAGCCCCGAGGAACTGAATCGACGGGCTCGGGCTCGGACTCGGACTCGGACTCGGATACTATTTCCTCGGTGCTTATTCCTCTTTGGACTTGTGCTGACGCTGAAGTATGGTCCCCTATGTTCAGACATAGCTGTGGCATCTACTATCGTGTATTTGAAGTCGCGTCTCACACGTCTGGCAGCTTGACAACGATCATGCACGACATGGTTCCATGACATGATTCCATTCCCGATCTCCCAAACTAATTGCTGCATTTAAGCCCAATCTCCGAGAATGGCACATATACATACCGAGGAAGAGGGCCCAGAAATCCTTGCCGTCCAGCACAAGGATATGAACCTAAATATGAACTTGCTTGCGATACATGTATCTTGGACCCATCACTTACAGACTGCAGCTTTATAGGGGACAACTCTTTAACCTCACCCTCATCTTCATCCTCAGAAGGACTGATAAAAGAGGAAATACGCATTGACAGTTAATGGA
Source organism: Aspergillus undulatus (assembly GCF_047715775.1). NCBI lineage: Eukaryota > Fungi > Ascomycota > Eurotiomycetes > Eurotiales > Aspergillaceae > Aspergillus > Aspergillus undulatus. The sequence continues at coordinate 244,393 of NW_027396648.1, forward strand.
ATTCATCATTGATGCTCCGTGACCCTTTACTTCACGTTCTGGTCATTGCCAACCTTACTCATCCGGATCCGTCAAGACAACCCTCAATTCAGCGCGATAGATATACATAAAAAATAAAACTCTTACCCCAGGCCCCTCCGTCCATCTATCTTGTCAAACATGCAGCAGTGTAAAAACAATCACGCCTTCGTTGGAAACTGCTCTTACGTGACGGTGATCTCGTCCGTCCTCTCAATGGCAGCAGCACCGCGAAGGATACTGGTATATTCGGTATTGTATTCGCACTGCCTTTGCCGATGATGTTGGTAAGGGCATGGGCATGGGCATTGGCGATAGCGGCATTTTGGTGGTGGTGAGAGCATCAATTTCGGTGTCTGTCCCGATGGTGTCGAACTCGTCAGTCTTCGAGAATCCGCTTCGACCTTTGCCGTAATGCCGACGTTGGCTATTATGCCCGTAGCCATAGCGGCCATACATGGGCAGCTTGTACGACGAGTCTCCCGTTCCAGAGGAGCTCCCATTTCCATTCTCTCCCTATCGAAGGCGGATATAGAGAGGGCGCAGGACTGGATCGACGAACACATGATTGTCGCGCAACTTTCGGTCGCGGACCAGATGAGCATTGGGACTGTGTCGTCTAGGCCAGGTCAGCTAGTTAGCGGCGTTGTTGGCGTGACATGGCATGGGGTGAAGGGATTTGCAAACAAAAGAACAAGGACAGGGCAGGGCACGTACAGATGTACTCGGAGGCATTTAGGCCTGAGAGGGCCTCGATGCGAATGAGACCGCAGATCCCGGCACTGGAGGGTAGGTCCTGCGCAATACGTGCGACGCAATGATAAAGGGGCACTCGAAGCTCATTATCTACGATATCTTCCTCCCGCCTACGGGCGCGAGTATCAGCCAGACGACGATGGACATTAATATGATGTTCCTATTATCAGCGGCGGAGCGGACGCAGGATGCTTGGAGGAAGTTGTTGGCTGAGGCGGGGTTTGAGATTGTGAGTTTTCGGCTGGATCCGCAGGAGTATGAGATGGTTATTGAGGCTGAGGTTGCGTGAGAGTAGGAGTTGGGTATTAGATATTAGATGGATGATTGGTTTTGGGGTGGCTTTCTTTTTGAATGCCTTGACGGTGCAGGTCCAGGACATACTCTGAACTGCGGTCGTGCCTCACGTCATTGTTCCTGCAGAGGGTCATGCCAATGTTAGACGGCTCTTCAGTAGCAATTTGGCGAGATCGACCAGCTATGGCTAGATTCCCTTGACAGTCAAGTCCCCGCTTTCTATATGGTGTCCATTGTCAATGTTCCTGCGGTAGCGCCGCTATCAATATAGCTTGGGCTTGGAACGCCGCATTAGGTGCTCGTGGAACTGGAACGATTTCTGGTAACCAAAGCTTCCATTTCTGGATAAGGCTGCATAAGATCTTGATTGGAGAAAGAGGTCGATCGGCCTCGATGGCAGGTTCGGAAAGGTTGGATAACACAGTGGGGTGTAAACAGAGAGAGCTCGGGCTTGTGAAGCGAACCTCGGCTCCGGAAAGGCAGAACAAGCGGATGGTGCCGAGTGCGCCCTCCCCGGACTTTCTCCATCTTTCGCGCTCGGGGCTGCTGTCGCCTGTTGTCCATTTTCTGTTCATGTCTACGGTGTACTCCTCTATTTTATAGGCTATTTCCTGCTGATCCGTGTTCGTCTTGTGTTCGCTGTCCCTGTCCTGTTCCCTGCCTGCCTGCCTGCCTGCCTACCCCAACTCCGTACGCCCCTCATCCACCTCCGCCCGCAACCGCATCATGGACTTCGAACGCCACGATTTCAGCTCAAGTCAGCCAAAGCGTCGGAGAAGAAACTTTGCCCGGAACCGACTGCGTAACAAAGCGCCGATTTCTGCGCGTCTCTCGCTAGATCACCACCTGCGGGGAAGTGTTGGGGTCGTCTCGGATGATTTAGCGAACGACCTCTTCCAGCCCTCTGATCCGACTGGTAAGTGGGATGGATTCTTGCCGCGATTGTGCTTGGCTAACCTGCACTATCTTCTTTGAAAACAGATGATTTCCAAGATGACATCGGCATCCGTTATATCGCAATTTCACCGTACCTTCCGGGGCCGAGTTCCGTCGAGGCACTGACATGGACCGTTGTTCCTGTTCGCCCACAATCGACCGCTCGCTCAAATGAGTCCCCCCTCCCTAACTCGACGATAATATTCCCCGACTCCGCCGACTCCTTGCAGCCCTTTGTCCGCGCTTTGAGCAAGTTAGATCCTACCCGGCAGTCCCCGCAGACGCTACGTCTGATCGAGATTCGAGTCTTAGACGTGATTCCGTTGCCTCTTGATACAATATACGTGACGGTGGAACGAGACCTCTTGCGCAACCACGATGATGTTCAAAGCAGATTCGGAGGTGGCTTTCCTTCTAACGGATCCAATGGGTCTTGGGCGAAATCAGGAAAGGCGGTGGAACCCAAGAGATACTCAAAGAGAGCAGCTGCGGAGGTAGAAGGAAGACTTACAGCTGCGGTACGCGAAGCCTTGGGGACGCAGCGAGTAGTACATACCGGTGATTCGCTGCCACTCCCATTACCACCGCATCCAATTACCTATGCTCCCGCGCCTCCAGCCCTCATTTCATTCTGTGAGCCAGTGTCTCAGGGTCTTCTGCACCCTGCTACCAAGATCGTGCTCATTCAAGCGCGTCCGCATGGTAACCGGGCTCAGCGAAGCTTTCGATCAGGGTCGGGCCTGCTCAAACAAGTGGCCGAGGACGAAGCGGACGACACTTCTAATGAGCAGTTTTACTCGGCCGCGGAGGACAAACCTGCTGACGATAGTACTGAGATGGAAAGCACATCTGTCGCGGAAGAGTCAGAGACAGAGGGTTCTGGCGGAAATATGAGCGATACCTCGGACGACTCACTGGATGACATGATATCGCTCAGTGCGCCCGAACTGCCGCAACCAGCCTCTGGGGTGATGTCTGGCATGACTTCAGCAACGCCTCGTGGCCGACGCATGGACGGAGCGCATACCCCTGGGTCCTTAGTGTCGACGCTAACGTCGTCAACTCTACGCCCTGGTCGGCAGGGTCAGGGTGGGAAGGTCTTCAAGGCAGAGGGCTTACTTCGCAGCATCCCCACCGAGCTTCTCTATCCCAAGCCCAGGGAAGATGATGACGTGGAGGCCGTTGTCTTTGTGGACATCAGCACCTTGGCGAAGATTGGCTGCTTCTCCGGAGATTGGGTCCGCATTGAAGCGTCTGAAGAGCCCCAAGCGAACATCTTCGCCTCTATCAACCTTGGGAGCTTTGGCCAGCAATGTAAAGATGGTGACTGGCGTGCGGTCAAGATCTACGGCCTGCCTGGGCTTCCTTCTGCCAAACCTCGCTACTCAATCAAACAGTCTGATGATAGACGCGGGAGTATATCTCAACGTCCTGGGATGCGCATGACGCCTTCCGCCTTTGTGCCCCCAATTCTTTTGGACAACATCGATAATCCCAGATACATCCGTATCTCTCCCATGAACCTCGGTGGAATCGGGGTTCCCAAATCTGGTGTCCTGCATCAAATGAAAACCGCCAATCGCAGCCCTCCTTTGGCGAAAGAAGTAACCTTGCTGAAGGTTAGCACGCCACTCTCGATGGACCGTGTCCTCCAACCAGCTTTGTTTGCGGGATTGAAGCAGTACTTTGAAACGAAGCGGTGTCTCTTGAAGAGCGGAGACTTACTAGGGATAAGCATCGACGAAACCCTGGGTAGGGCTGTTTTTGCAGGATCTGCCAGCGATGGCCAAGATGATGATATCACGATCAAGCTTGGTCCGACTGACGCTGATAGTGCTGGGTCAAAGAAAGTCGGCGTTGCCTGGTTCCGCGTCGGACAGGTTGTTCCTAGCCTGCCTGACGATCAAGACGACGCTGGAGAATTCGACTGGGGCGGCGTTGCTGTTATAGACCCGGCAACTACCCGGATGGTCCAGGCTGGAAGCGAAGTCTGTCGTATCCCAAATACTCTTAACAACGGCTGGGAATACTGGCTCGGAGCGAAATCGATCCCGAAATCGGTGGTCGATGCGCAAACGATACACGGCGTTGTAAATGAACTACCACGGCCGTTTGTTTCCCCAGTGCAGCAACGTGTTCGAGACCTCATGACCGTCGCCACAAGCTCTCGCGCGATTCAGCTCGGGATGAAGCCCGTTGTCATTCTTCTGCGGTCGCAACAGCGGCACATCGGAAAGGCCAGTTTAGCGACCAGAGCGTGCGCAGACATTGGCCTTCATACATTCCCGATCGATGCCTACGACATTCTTACCGAAGGAGGCGCCAACGGTGGCGACGTGAAGACTGAGGCTTATCTGAAAGCGAGAGCGGAGCGCGCGTTCCATTGCGGCGCTGACTGCACGGCTCTTTTAATCAAGCATATTGAGGTTCTAACCGCTGACCGAATTGTTTCGGCCATGAACGATATCCTGGCGGACGCTAGAGTCATCATCGCCACAACCACGGATGTTGAGCAGATTCCCGAGGGTATCCGGAGCTTATTCACGCACGAATTTGAAATCACTGCTCCAGAAGAGAAAGAGCGAGAAGGCATACTTCGAAATGCCGTCTCCGAACGCAGCATCAAGCTGGCTCCTGATGCTGACCTTGGAACGGTTGCCCTTAAAACAGCAGCCCTCGTTGCGGGAGATCTGGTGGACGTTGTTGAGCGCGCCTCAGTTGCACGTTCAAGTCGACTTGAGAAGCTGGCTGAAATCGCAAGCAAACAATCATCCACCAGAGTTACCGTTCGAGATGTCCTTCTAGCCGGCGGGGAGGCAGTACGAGGCGTCACCAAAGCGGACTTTGACTCAGCTGTCGACGCGGCAAGAAAGAACTTTGCAGACTCTATCGGCGCTCCTAAGATCCCCAACGTCAGCTGGGAGGATGTCGGTGGGTTGACGAATGTCAAGGACGCACTGGTCGAGACTATCCAGCTGCCTCTCGAACGACCCGAGCTGTTCGCGAAGGGTATGAAAAAGCGAAGCGGTATTTTGTTCTATGGCCCTCCGGGAACAGGAAAGACTCTTCTTGCCAAGGCTATTGCTACAGAATTCTCTTTGAACTTCTTCTCCGTCAAGGGGCCTGAACTGCTCAACATGTACATTGGTGAGTCCGAAGCGAACGTCCGGCGCGTCTTCCAACGTGCACGCGACGCACGGCCTTGCGTCGTCTTCTTCGACGAACTCGACTCCGTTGCCCCTAAGCGTGGCAACCAGGGCGACAGCGGTGGTGTCATGGACCGAATCGTCAGTCAGCTGCTCGCCGAGCTCGATGGCATGAATGGCGGGGAAGAAAGCAGCGGCGGTGTCTTCGTTATCGGCGCCACCAACCGCCCCGACCTTCTAGATACGGCCCTTCTCCGTCCCGGTCGTTTCGACAAGATGCTTTACCTTGGGGTCTCTGACACACATGAGAAGCAGGCCACCATTCTGGAGGCTTTGACGAGGAAGTTCGCTCTTGCACCAGATCTTTCTTTGGCCCGTGTCTCCGAGAGACTACCCCTTACTTATACCGGTGCCGATCTGTATGCCCTCTGTTCCGACGCCATGCTCAAGGCAATCACGCGCAAGGCTACGGCCGTGGATGAGAAAATCAAGCAGCTGCCAGGTGGCCCTGTCAGCACAGCTTACTTCTTCGACCACCTTTCTACGCCCGACGATGTTGCCGTGATGGTCACCGAGGAGGACTTTGACTCGGCGCAGGGCGAGCTCGTTCCCAGCGTTAGGTATGCTCCACTTGTTCTCAACGACCTCTGCAACTGCATATCAATACTGACAAACCCACAGCGCCAAAGAACTCGAGCACTTCGAGCGCATCCGGCAGATGTTCGAGTCAAGTGACAAAGACAAGCAAAATCAAAACCAACAGAACCAAGACAACCCACCCCTCACAATCGGAGACGCCCTCGACGCTCTCAAGCTCGGAGCCGGGTCCGGAATCGGTGAGATAGACGGCCCCGTCATGAACGGCAACGGCGACCCATTGCTCTCTCCCGCCGACAAGGGGAAGGGTAAAGCAGCGTCTGGCATGCGCAATGCTAGCGGGCAGTCGGTGGACATCAGTAAAGGCAAGGGGAAGAGCTCATGGAAGAGTAGACCTGCTCCTGCCGCGAATGGCGATTCGGATTCATCGTTTGATGGGCCTTTGATGTCGCCGAGCGCGGGGGCCGGGGTCAATGGTCGTGATGATGATGACTATGTGGTGAGGACTGATCACTTGGGAAAGACAGATGGCATTGATTAAGTGAATGATCGTGGTGTGGATGCTTGCTTGGGAAATCTACGGGTGGTGGGAGGTTGTATATATATCAGCTACACTAGCTTCAGATGTATTTGGGTTACAGTTAGTCCTGTTATGCATATACTACTATTAATGATCTACGAGTGAGCCCTTCTGTCCATGTACCAACATGCTGGGTGTGTTCTATGCAATATCCCGACAGGCACGCCATAGCAACATCTGGTCGGCATCTGTAGATATCAGCGACCCCGCCCGGTGATCATCCTCGCCTTCCATATTAGGTAATAGACAGCGAGGGACTCGGGTAGAAGGGAATACATGTCATGTAGGCATTTCTCGAGGCTTTGATCGAACCGGTCTTGCCCTGGTCCAAAGATGGACCATGGCCGGCATACAAAAAGTCAATGGCCGGTGTTGCGTAAAGCAAACCAGGTAGCCAGTATACTCATAGTATACCGACAGTGATTGGTTGCAATGAACGTTACACAAGAGCGAGGACCGCCCGTTCCCGCGTCACGTGATTTACAGAAAACGTTAATCTGAAATATATAGGCAACTCGTCTCGGTTCCCCTGTAGCCACTGTCCCATAGCATCCCAGAAGCAAAAAAATGCGTCATTCGGAAGTCGAAGCCGAGTCCCTCGCTGTCTATTTCCTAATACGGAAGGCGAGGACGATCCGTGATTTTCTCTTAAGATAATAGATAGAATAAGGAATACATTCTGAAACGCTACCTTTATAACTATTGCTAATACACTTATACAATCATTCCGCACACATCTTCCATAGGAAGCGTTGGTAGTATAGGGGTAGTACAAATGCCTTCCAAGCATTAGGTCCGGGTTCGAGTCCCGGCCGACGCATTTTCATTAGCTTTTTTTTGTTCCTACCTCTCTACAAGGATATACCTTCTCTTCTCTTCTCTTCTCTTCTTAAGGTGACAGCAGCCAACATTAAAGACCTCATGGGCGGCCAGTTACCTCAAGATCCAGATTTTAAACAAAGAGTGGACGGGGGTTTGATTAGAACGGGTCATGGGCAATGACCGCAGTCAAAGTCTCCATTCATCCTGGATCAGATACAGTCTTGCTGGATCTGACAATCACAAATAAGCTTGAAGCTGCCTTGATGGATCCTGGCCAGTATCTGAAATACTTTTATCAGCTACGTCATTGATGCGACAGGATAGTGTCTCTTTTTACGCCAATGATGCCACCCGCTGTTCTAAAGACGCGTTTATTTGATGTAGGGAGGTTCTCTCTAGCGGTTCTCGAGCGACTTGGAGCTGCTGTTTGGCTGGGTGCGTGGGAGTTGGGTGTGTTAAGCTTGGCATAGGATGGTTGTTGCCGTCTCACTTATGTAGCTCGAGGCTGGTTGCTGTTATGACATGGGAATTATCACTCGGTGGATGTGGTTAAGCCTCTGATTATCGATGGCATTTCGTGGGCATCATTTCCTGATCCTCGGCCACGGTTGGCGCTGCATGCGGATATATATCCCGGACAGCTATCCCGCCTACCCTTGCTCAGTAACACCGACGTATCCTTAAAAGGCCGAAACGACCAACTCCCACAGCACCGATAAGATTGAGCACTGGAAACAGAGGTCTAAGGGAGTTAACACCAACTGATCGGTTGATAGGTCATGGTCTAGCGCACAGGCGTATGAAATCACCCTGGGTCGAGCCGTTATTAAAACAAATTGCTCCATGGTCGAACGTTGGATGATAACACCATATTGCAAGTTACAGACTCGCGCACTTCTGCGAGATTGAGTTGATGAGAATATTCTCCTACCTATTTCAACACCTGCAATAACACTGATTCGCGCATTAAGATCTGAGGCTTGCGTATGCATATCATGATGTTTGTCGGGAGCTCAAAGTCGCACAAATACCCACCATTTTGACACCAGCCACAAGAACATGAGATAAAAGCTACCAGCATAAGTAGAGGTAGCAAAGAACTGGTTACATCGAGCACCCGAGACATCCTGAGTCGGAATTGGTACACCGTCCATGCCCATACCCGAGCTCGAGGGTTCCGAGCCCTAATCCGAGAAACCTCGCCCTGTAGTTGCATGGTAGTTGCAGCCTGCGAGGATATCAAGTCGAATTGAAAGTACGTAGGAAACTTTTATACAATATCTGATTGAATAATCAATTGTATCGATTGTGTGTTGGTCGCTGAGCTCCCCGCCATGGACAACACACCAGCTTGTGGTCTTTCACCCGTCTCTACTCCTGGAGCTCACAGGCGGCATATACATTGCTCCCCAACCTCGCAAACTCCAAGCCCTTGAAAACTCCTGGAACCGGACATCAGATGTTTCGACTATACAGATAGCATGGTTTAATCTACCATGACCACTTCCCATCGTTTTCCTCTAGGACCTCAAACCACGGATAATATGCGAATTCATTCATACCTTGAATTCTTGCATCAACTTAGCCCGATGTCAAGAGAAGCTAAGTTATCTGCCCCTCGAGAACTGCGTTCTCATCAAGCCCATCTACATCTGCATCCGCATCACCCCTGGGGTGCACGTTGAGACGCACCGTTCCAGAAATGACATACCTCATCTACCTGAGTATTCATGCACATATATCCCCATAATCCTACTCACAGTACCAATCAAAGTTTCGGACATGGTCCAGATCTAAATCGCTGTCCGCGATGCTACCATGTTGTTTCAATTAGTGCCATACTTCACCCCCCGGGATACCTACGCGTTCCGTAAGTGTTGAGAAGGAAAGGACTGATTGTGCTATGTCTCGCAATATATGGGGACAAGATTAGTCTGTCTGTTTGATAGCCATTTTTTTTGCCGGAGATAAGCTCTGATGACCATAGCTGTACTACGCGGCCGAGCCTGCTAATCCGAACGATACACCAATGACAAGCCTGAAATGGAGCAGCACCAGGTACTACAATCTACAATCATTCGAAGAGGCCGTGGTGCAGAGGAGTCTGCGGGTCTCCTATGTAACAAGCGAAGAACCGTTTGATCCGTTGCCGATGCGATGGGGGATATATGATCTCGCATATCGCCTTCTCATATCGTCATCGTTGCCCAACAAGGGACGCCGGTACCTCTAAGCCGAAGGAACTGGCTGTTTGAAATTATGATCAGGAAATAGACTAGTAGGTAAACGACTTCGGTAATATGGTCAAGACGAGTAGCCAAAGCCTCCGACTTTACACAATCGTGAGCGGTCGGAAGTGAACAGCATTCGATATACTTTTATTGTAATCACAACTGATATGATATTATTGCACGCCGAAAACGCCATCCACGGACATGACGGTAAGTGTAGGAAATAAGAAGTCTAGGACATGACATAAAATGGTATCAAGATTAGAATTAGACAGTCACCGTCTGTCTTCCTTCCGTGTCGAGATGATTATACGAGGAGGACACTATGACAAAGATCAGCTGAATGCAATAGGACATAAGGCAGAAAGGGTGTACATACGCATTGACGCAGCCGTCGTTCTCAGGTGTGTTCGTGACCTGGGCGTATTTGCCCCAGGCAACCTTTCCTCCGGCCGTGACGATACCGAGTTCAGAGACGTTGACTTCAATGACCGTTCCCTTGGTAAGGACACCGAGTTGGGTGTAGAGCGGGTTCTGGGGGTTCTTCTTGACGGATAGGATGGGGAGCTGGACGGTGACGGCCATTTCGGGGCTGGGGAGCATTAGTAAGGCTTCGATACCTTCAGGACGGGAGAACGTACTGTGTGACGTTGGCCTTCTTGTAACGCAGACCCATGGGACTGGAGCACTTTAGTTAACATCGCCATGCGAAAAGACCGGAATGAAAGCTCACCGAATGAAGCGCTCATATTTCACAGGTCGCCGGGTGAAGTCGTTCCCAACAAAGGTCGGCTTCGTAATCATCCGTTTCCACGACTTCTTGTGCGTCTTCTTTCCGGTATTGACAACCTTGAACATCTCCTCCTCACTGATACCCTTAACCTTCGGCAAAGGCACTGCAAACTTCGCCGCCTTCTCCGCCCGCTTATCCTTAATAGCACTAGACAAAGCCTTCGCATTCGTAGCTTCCGAGCGGTCGAGCAAGTACTGAGGCAGGGGCGTCTTGGAAGGCTCGCTGGGCGCAGAGGACTTGACGTTCTTCTCCTCCTGCGCCTTGATGCGCTTCCTCATCTGGATCTTCTCGGCATGGCGCTTCTGTTGGTACAGCTTGGCTCTTAGACCGCGGAGGTTCTGCGCATCCTTGGACTGCTTGTGTGCTTCACGGGCTTCGCGCTTGCGGGTGCGTTCTTCGTGGTCCAGCCGCTTTCCGTGCTGCTTGGTCCAGCGTTCGATATACCTGGGTTGGTTAGAGGTGGGATGTGGCTGGGTGGGGGAAGGGAGTGACGAACTCGTTCTGGGGCTGTATTCCAACCAGTTAGCATATTTCTTCATAGCAGCACTTGAATCTCCGAAAATGATAACGTACCATGATGACTGGATATCCGGTGGTTGTTGATGGAAGTGGTGGTGGTTAGAGGCGGAGATCAAAAAAGTTTCGAGCGATAATCGCGCACGTGACCTGTTATCACCATCGAATTTCTCAACATCCATTCCGCAGCTCCAGCGAATCGCCGATTCCAGCCCAGCCAAACCACCAAGACCCTGGCAGAGACAAAACAAAACCTCTGTCCTCTCTCAAAATGTTCTCCCGGTCTGCATTGGCCAGGGTCTTCGCCCTTCCTCTCGAACAAGCAACCCGCCCGTCCTTCACGACCACCACCTTCCGGGCCTGCCTGCACCAAGCAACAACAACACCACCAAACCAACCCACCGAACCTCTAAGCGCAGCCCCCCGAGCGCAATCCTCATCCCCAAAACCGCAAACCCAACCACCACCACTCAACCCCGTCGCAACAACCCGCGCCGACGTACCCGCAAGCAAACAACCCATCGCCCCAACCTTCACCGCACCACTAACCGTGTCCCAATCCCTCCTCGAGACACTGCCTCACCTCACGAGCCAAAAACCACACTATATCACCGCGCACCTGCACGACCGTCCTTACCTGATTACAGAAGGCGACGCCCTGCGCCTCCCCTTCCTCATGCCGAACGTGCAGCCCGGCGACGTGTTGCGTTTCAACCGCGCGTCTGTTCTGGGTTCGCGCGACTTCACGCTTAAGGGGGCGCCGTATGTTGATGAGAGGCTCTTTGAGTGTCGTGTTAGGGTTATGGGTGTTGATTCGGAGCCCCTAAGGGTTAAGGAGAAGACGAAGAGGAGACGGAGGCATGTGCAGAAGATTACGAGTAAGCATCGCTATACGTTGCTGCGGGTTATGGAGGTGAAGATTAAGTCTGTGGAGGAGTTGCAGAGGGAGGGGGCTGTTGTTGGGGAGGGGAAGGCGTGAGATGAGATGGCATTGAATCACCGGTCAATGGATTGTGATTGATCGTGGCTGGTGATATGTACAGATAGACATTGAGAGTGTTTTATATTTTGTACTGTATTTTATATTGCAATTGGGATACTTGATTTGGGTTGACATTGTATTATGCAATTGATTCCTTTCAAAGATATACTGAGTTTCACATGACCCTTGTGTGCACCCACAATGGCCGATTGAAGATATATATCTAGTAGAGCAAAATGAGAGATGATCTAGAGTGCCCCATAGCGAGGCGAAAGAAAGAGTTGGATGTGATAATCAACTGTGACGAGCTAGTTTAACAAGTCATAAATATGTACACGAAGGTAAGAGTCATTAGGTATATCCAGTATAGTCAAACTCCACGCTGACAGCATCCAACTGTATGCAATGCCAACACCGATGTCAACACCAAACACCAGGCCTATTCAAAACAAGAAATAACAAAGAGGCTAATCAAAAAGAGCCGAGAATGTCATACAAAAGGAATCCAGTCAACTGTCAAGTCAGTCGCGGCCAAGCCGGTTTGTCAAGGGGGTCGTCATCAAATCGTTAAACCAAAACAAAGAAAACTGTAGACCGGTGGTTAGGGATTCTCCTCTAACGCTGCTTTAATCTTTGCAAAAAAGCCGGCGGGCCAGCCAGCTAGTTCTTCGTCGTTGGGCACGCCGCGGACTCGGCAGTGGTTAACCACGTTGATTAAGATCCTGCTTAGCACGTCTTGTGTGATGGGGACAGCGCCTTCAAGCTGCGCGTCGGGGTATAAGAATGGGTCTCGCTGACCCAAAAGCTCGCTGATTGTCGGTCGTAGTGTTTGATCTCGCTGCAGACACTGTTTCAATGTCCGGATAAGTCCTGGAGGAACCTGGACACCGCCAACTCCGAATGCTGGAAATTCGATTTTCACCTTGGGGTTTGGAATAGCCATGATGCGCTCGTAGTATTTGGCAATCTTGGCGAACGGGGGTTGCCCGTAGACCATCTTGTACAAGATACAGCCGAGACTCCATACATCGCTGGGCTTTCCAAGCTTCATAATTTTCCCAACGCTTGATGGTAAACCAAGAGACGCATTCGAGTCGACCAGAGCCTCAGGAGACATGTAGTTGGGTGTCCCAACCTGCTGCTCGCGATGTACATTGACAGTATTGTCTTGGATGGCGTTGGCGATTCCAAAATCAATCAGCTTGAGGCGACCTTGGACGAGGAGGAAGTTGGCGGGTTTTAGATCGGAATGGACGATGTTTTGTTCGTGAACCGCCTGAACACATTCCAACATTTCCTTCCAGTAATACCGAGTGAAGTTGATATCGAAGATGGCATCCTCAAAGTTCAGTTTATATGTCAGAATTTTCTCCAAGTCTGACTCTCCGATTTCCATGAGCACGCTGAGAGTATGCTTATCCGAGTTCAACTCCCAGTCAAACAATCGGACGACACGATCGATGTTCTCCAGCTTTTTGAGAAGATCAATCTCTCCCTTGTAGCCAGCCAATGTAGTCGGATCAACATCCTCCAGGTTCACTCGCTTCAGAGCAAATATCTTGTAGTTCTCGGCCATGACTCGGTAAACTCGTGAGCTACCACCACGCCCGATACAATCCAAACGCGTGAACGGCTTGTGGTTTATCGAGACCTGACTACGTTTCTTGCGAGACTGGGAGGCAGTGGTCGCCCCTCCAGTTGCTGTAGCAGTTTCTAAGACCGACATTCTTGGGGGCGGTGGCGCCGGCCTGTGGGGTGTGTTGTTGCTTCGATTAGACAAAATCTTCCTAGGCGAAGTGCTTGCTGGAATCTCCTGCTCCTTCTTGTCTTCTCCGTAAACGACCGACAGTTTCTCCGGCTTGTCCAGAAAGTTGAATCCCTGTGGTTTTGCTCGCTTGAAGGTTGGTGGAGGCTCATTCTCTTGATCACGGGCAGACGGTAATGTTGGAGGAGGTACTTTGAAGATAGGCTCTTTCGAACTCGAAGGTTTCGAGGATCCATCAGATGATAATCCCGGAGTTGATTTAGCGTGTGATGCATGGTATTTAGGCGAAGAGGATCTTGAGAATGGCCCAACCCCGGACGAAGAGAACCGGTAATTTGTGCTTTTGTGCGGTGACTCAGGTTCCGCCCACGAAACTTTAGGAGATGAGGCCTTTGCACTTCTGTAGTTGCATTTGTTGTGGTCGTCCGCGGCTTCGCCTTCTTTGGAGTCAGACAGATAGCTGGGCGATTGATTCTCCTCGCTCTGGCGTCTTAGAACGCCGCGTCTCGCAGGCCCGTTAAGAAATGTACCCGTCAGTCGACCAACCCTTTTCACGCGCAACGAGCTTTGCATCCCAATGTCTTCTGGGTTGCGGGAACGAAGCACAGAGGACGTAATAGGTGGCGCGTTATCTTCATATCCAGACCTTCTCTCATCTTCAACAGGCTCAGCACTTTCTTGTGCTCCGAGCGGGCTCCGGCTGGTCGGCCGTCCCTCGGACGGTGATGTGGACGTGGGGGACCGCGTATGACTACGCGAGGCATTGATTCGAACACTGCGCGTCCTGGGCCCCGGGGTGATGAAATCATCTGAATAGATCCTTGGTTCTGCTTCTGCCTCCACGTTCTCGCCATTTGATAAAGGCGAACCCTCTCTTTTTCCCCTCGAACCGCTGCCCAGGACGGATCCTATGCGGACGACTCGTGGGGCAGGGCTTCCGTTCGATTGATCCAGTGGTGAATTGCCTCGGGATCGTCTTTCATGACTCGATCCAGCTGACCCGGCGCGCACGTTCTGATGGTATTCGTTTAAGCTCCTGTTTCGCAGGCGGGGCGAAGCATTCACGTCGTCCTCGTCGAGAAGAGCTTTGACGGACGCGCTAAATTTCGGCTCCGGGACCTCGTCATCAGAACTGTCGCCAGTAGAGTATGGTCTGGAGATCAAAGCAGCGCTACTGCGATGCGCAGCGGGATTGTGATACTTGGGGGAGGTGCGTCTGGACCCGGAGTGCGAGATCGAGGCGCGAGACATCTGTCGGGATTGTTGTTGATGGTAGGCTGTCGCATGGGCGGTGAAGAGGGAATTTGGGGAGGCCATTGTCGCAATTCATAGGTAAGATGGCCTAACGCATCCCGCTTCCCAGGTTGTCGGTCGCAGTTGTCGTTGTTGTGGTCTTGTATATGTCGGATAAACAGAACCTTAACTTGGAGGCTGGGAAGTCTCTCGCATCCCGTTTGGGCTTAGCCCCGCACGTGATGGTTGTCAAGGGCAATCGTGAATGTAAACAATGCATTCTCGAGTCGGCTATGATATTGTCCACGAGCCAACGTTGTCTTTAAATTGATGCATTTTTGATTGAATTAGCGTAAAGGTCACGGGCTGATCAAAAGGAGTTGTCATAGCCTTCGACGCGGGCGAGCAATGACGCTCTCAGCGGCAATTGACATGACTTGGTCGCTGTGCGCTTGTGCTCAACTACACCTTTCTGTGGAATGATGGGGCCGCAATGCCAAATATTGACCAACGCCGGCTAACACTTTGACCTTGCCTTACCAGGCGCGTGCGGCATGCTGCAAGCAAGTGGCGATACTACTCTTTAGGGCTTGCTGCGACGAATCCATTTGTCCCTAAATCTACTAGTTTACTTTTGTGTTCGAGGTTTTGAGAGTGGACAGTAACACAGAAAAACGATGCCTGCGGGCGCTGGGCTCCAAACTGCAGCTCATAGCACAGTCATACAGACTCCGAGACGTCGAAGAAAGCACATCTTGATTAGTTGCCCCTCGATGCCGCTAAAATTGCTTTTCTCTCCAACCGTTTGTTTAACGTAATCCACGGGCGAACCGCGCTTACGGGCGAACCGCGCCTTTTCTGCCACTTCCCCATGTCAACATCTTCAACGCGTTACCTCTTTACCAATTCTCTATAAAATGCCTCTATCTAAAGAATCCCGCATGCAGATGGCTATTGCTGCTTCAAAAACTGGAAAAATAAAAAAAATAAAAAGGGCTGCTAGGACCTTTAGTGTGCCTGAATCCACCCTTCGTGAGCGGCTTGCAGGTGTCAAACCACGATCAGAAACACGTGCCAATAGCCATAAGTTGACAAAAATTGAAGAGGAAATACTTGTGAAGAAACTATTAGATG